>NW_007729674.1:130742-131430 GCF_000696425.1 Galeopterus variegatus
ACAGGCAACAAAAGAAAAAATAAACAAATGGAATTACATTAAAAAAAAAAAAAAAAAAGCTTGTGCACAGCAAAAGAAACAACAGTGGGAAAAGACATTTTACAGAATGGGAAAAAATATTTGCAAAATAGATATCCAACAAAGGATTAACATCGAAAATATACAAGGAACTCAAACAACTTAACAGTAAGAAAAAACAAGTAACCCAATTAAAAAATGAGCAAAGGATCTGAATAGGCATTTATCCAAGGAAGATATACAGATGGCTAACAGACACATTAAAAAATGCTCCACATCACTAATCATTAGGGGAATGCAAATCAAAACCATATTGAGATATCATCTCACCCCAGTTAGACTGGCTATGATCAAAAAGACAGAGAATAACAAATGCTGGTGAGGATGAAGAGAAAGAGGAAACCTCGTACTCTGTAGGTGGGACTGTAAATTAGTGCAGCCATTATGGAAAACAGTATGGAGGTTCCTCACACAACTACAGATAGAACTGTTATATAATCCAGCAATCCCACTGCTTGGTATATACCCAAAAGAATAGAAAATATCATGTTGAAGGGACACCTGCACTTCCGTGTTCATTGCAGCTCTATTTACAATAGCCAAGAGTTGGAAACAACCTAAATGTCCCTCTACAGATGACTGGATAAAGAAAATGTGGTATACACACACA
>NW_007729674.1:131538-158451 GCF_000696425.1 Galeopterus variegatus
CCAAAAGAATAAAAAAGAAAGAAAGATAGAACAATCAAAATAATTTGTTGAACTTTCAAAAGGAGAGAATAGAACTGAGGCCACCAGAGATGGGAAATCAGGGGAGGGATTAGTGAGAAAAGAGTAAAGGGCCACAAATGATGATTACATTGTGTAATTGTTGAACATACTAACTATCCTGTTTTGATCATCACTTATTGCACACAGTTATTGATATTCAAGGCTGTACCCCACAGATATGTACAATCAATTATGTTTCAATAAATAATAAATAAATAAATATATCCTCTCTCTACCTCTGGCCTGAGGGAAAAAAATTAATAAGGCACTTCAAGAAATGCCCTTTCCTGTAAAAGGGGACCTGCTGGTTGCACCATCTTTTAAATCTGAATACAGTCATCACCTTTAAATCCTTAATTTAGAAATGGATAAACCTCATAAGACCAATGGTTGGAGAAGGCCTAAATACACATAGAATCTTTTTAGAAAAAAAATAGAATTTGAAAAAAGTGATATCTTTAATAAGTGGTTTTGGAATTCCAATATAAAATCACTCACATATCTACACTAAAAAAGAAATCCAAATAAATTTTAAAAAGCTGAAACTAAAATTATTAGAGTAATTATGAAAGAATTAGTTCACATAATTGTTGAATTGAAAGGTGTGCTAGAGAAATTATAAATAAGTTACTTAGTAAATTGGACTGAACAAAATTTAAAATTATTTAACAGGTAATAGTATACACATTTAGAATGTATGAAATACTATGAAAGAAAATATTTGCAAAATGAATGATATATAAAGACTCAACATTAGTCACAAGAATATGTAAAGCAGAATTCAGTTATATCTGTCGTGTTACAATTTGTTTAAGAAAATATACTCAGATTGTGTACTTAAAAAATAGTAATAATAAAATAATAATAAGGGGTATGAAAAAGATCAGGGTGGGTCTGGTGTGCATTAAATGACTTAGATTTAAACTCTTATAAAATGGGAAGTTATGAACAATTCTAAACAAGAAAGACAAATAATCTGATTAACATTTTAAGATAAAAGACATTTTTGGTTGGGGGGGAATATATTGTGGATGTCTAGAGTGGAAACTTAGGGACTAGTTAGAAGACAAGTTATTGACCTAACACATGTAAAAGATGATGGTAACTTGGACCTCAGAAATAACAATTAAGGAAGGGAAAATGAGAAATCAATGATAATACCTAGGTTTTTGTCTCGAGCAACTGGGTAGATGCTGCTGCCACTTGCTAAGATGTAAAAGCCTGTTGGGGCCCACGCAGAATAAACTGTATTGGATGGAAATTTATTGAATAAATTTACTTTATTATTTCCTAAAGTAAACTATTTCATCAGTACCCTCTGACAGAAACATAATCTAAGAGTTTTCTGTTTATAGGAAATATGTTTTTTCTTACTACCAAAAATGCAGAAATCCTTAATTAAAAGGGAGCTAATTAGACATGATATACAGTTGTTTGTCACAAGTGCTGAGAAATAGTGAATTGAAATTAAAATGTGTTTTATAATTAGCAAATGGCACTTTGTTTCACTTACACATCTTGCCTCCCATGCTAAATTTAAAACTTTTTGAGTAAAGACAAGGACATAGACTCACATCATTCTTTGAATCCTCTAGTATCTGGCAGGGCATAACTTGTCAATACATATTTAATGAATGAATGCATGATTGCATTTTACATGTGTTGTGTACATGTACATACTGCATTAGATGGACATTATATAAACTAATTACCCCAGGGAAGTCAAATAACATATTTGAAACTGCATGCATTACTAATTAGTAAGTTATTACATTTAATCCATGTGTTGTGTACATGTACATACTGCATTAGATGGACATTATATAAACTAATTACCCCAAGGAAGTCAAATAACATATTTGAAACTGCATGCATTACTAATTAGTAAGTTATTACATTTAATGACAAGTATCTGAAAGATAAGTGTTTAGAAATTTCTAAGATTTCTGTAACTTGCACTGTGCTAGGATCAAGTTTCACAGCTCAGGATTGTTAAACATATTTTACCTAGTGTGGTAGATAATTTTAGGTGTCGACTTGACTAGATTAAGAAAAACCTAGAAACCTGGTAGAGCAGTATTCTTAGGTGTGTCTGTGAGGGTGTTTACAGAAGAGATTAGAATGTAAGCCTGAATGGACTCGGTGAGAAAGATCCACACAAAGTTTGGGCAGGCACTATCCAATCTGCTGGGGGCCCAGAGAGAACTAAAACAGAGAAAAAGACTAATCTGTCACTCTGTCCACTGGAGCTGAGATACACTCTCCTCTCCTGTCTGTGGACATCAAACTCGAGACTCTTCAGCCTTTGGGCTCCAGGGCTTACACCAGCAGCCCCTCTGCTTTCAGGCCTTTGGCCTTGAACTGAGAATCACACCATTGGCTTCCCTGATTCTCAGGCTTCTGGACTTGGAATGAGGCACGCTACCAGCATTCTTTTTTCAGACAGCCCATCGTGGGACTCCTCAGACTTTATGATTCTGTGAGCCAATTCCTGTAATCTGTCACCTCTCGTATATTTATATACGTATCTTGCTGGTTCTGTCTGTCTGGAAAACCCTGGCTAATATGCCTTAGAGAGTCTTCACTTAAAAAATCTTGATTTAAATGCTGTCATGTTTTTTATCACACTTTTTAAAAAAATTTTTTTCCCTCTAATTCTGTCAACTGCTCACCCCACACAGCCTCTTTTTTTTTCTCCCACCCATAATTCTTATGGCATTTTAAGTGGTACCTTCAACAAACACGCCTCTTCTATCAGACCTCTGGTGCCTTCTTGTCTCAAGCTGTATCATGTGCACTCTGATTCATAGCCTTAACTCTCCATATTGATGTTTAAAATCCTGTGTTTATTATGTCTGTGCATAGCTATGGGTAATATTCAAAATCTCTTTCCTCTGTTCTAGCTTTTTTTGCTCAGAAAAGCACTATACAGAACACATCAGTTTCCAGTAATGGTTAACTAGAGAGCATTACTAGAAACTGGAAGTATAATCTTGGTCCTTTTTCAAACGGAGAAAGAATAAAGGATGAAAATCCTTATACTTGTATAAATTGTCTTTTTAATTTAGGAAGTGACATCTTCCCCAGGGATTTTTATCTAGGTGACATTGCACAGTACTATGTATATACGTCCACCTCCAGCAGCAGGGGATGTTGGGAAATTGAGCTTTCCATCTAAAGTAGAAGCGGGACAATAACAAGGGGGAATTGTTTGTGTAACTGTTCACAAGAAAGTGTGCTGGCTTGGCTTCTGGCTCTCCAGGAGCAACTTCTCTGAATCCTTCACTCCTAGCTTCACTCATCCCTAGTTCTTCTCAAATCTGATTGCAGTTTACTTTGGACAGCAATTAAAGATCTACAAAACTTAGTTCGTAAATTAACATATCATCATATTTATATTACACTGTTGCATTGCAAGTGTTAGATTTGACTCTCTTCATCACTTACCACTCTTGGTCTAGCTTGGTGCTCCAGATATTCATCATTTTCCAATTCCTCTCCTCTGATCAGATCTCAACAGTAACAGACAAGGTGAGAAATATTTAGAACATACATCTTTGGGGAAAATAACAGCCAAATCTAGCTAACATCAAAAACAAAAATCAATTTACCAGAAAACTAGCATCAATTGACAGTCAAAAACTATCATGTTGAAATGTCAGCTGATCCTAGTTTTCTGGTTTTCAGTTCTGCCTACTTTACCTTTTATGTTCTAGTTCCCAAAGCACCACCTCCAGGTACCCCAGTTACTGCGAATGTGTATGTATTTGGGTAATGGAAGAACCTGAGATTTGGAGTCAGAGCCACTTCTACAACACAGGATCACCATGGCCCTGACTCATTTTCTTAATGTCTTTGAAATCTGCCTTCTTTGTCTTTAAACTATGGTGATAAGAATGCCAGCCATAGATGCGGTGTGGATAATAGAAGTGGTAAAGCCTGGCACATAGAAAGGACTGAACAAAGCTTTCTTGGTTTTACAACAATCAAATAATACATTGTTTGTATAAACATTTTAGCACTGTGGATTTGAAAGCAATATATAATACATTAGCTCTATAACTTAAAATATTTTTATAATTTCTGTAAAGACATTCAAGTAATTTATCATCTTTTTTTAAATTGTAAGTGATTATAATCTTAAGGGAATACTGTGTCACAAAGTTTCAGATTTTTACATGGTTTTCTATACCAGGTGGAAGGAAGATGGTTGATGTTCCCGGTATAACCTTTTACAGTTTTTATGTCTCCTGAAGTATGTGTACTCTAAGTTCCATGTATTTCCACTAATCAATAACAGAGAGGCAATCAGAGAAACAATATGTGGATTCCCCAAAGATGAACAAAAACATTTCTTCCCATATCCACTATCCTCAATTGTAATTGTTTATACTACTCTAGAGTACTATCACACCTGTTGAGATGTTCTATATAATAATAAATGATATCTGGTGTAAAGACAAAAAGAAACTGTAGGTGATATTACAATCTTTAGGAAAAACCAGGAAGATAACTACTGTGAATTTTGAGATAATTATGAGGAAATAAGTGGTTTGCTCATTTAAACATCCCCATAAACATCCATAAGTATCTTAATTTCCTGAAAAGCTAAAATTACAACTGCTGGTTCGACACTTATTTTCTCATAAATTGCAAAGTGAGGCAAATTATTCTTTGATTCATTTGTAATACAAGAAATGTTGAAAATAGTAAAATCTCCGCTCTTCTGTGTTTTGCTTAATATTTCTCATTTGAAATGCTCCCCTCCTGTCTTTTCAACTCATTTTTTTCTCGTTTAATTAAAAGCTGTGCCTCTTCCATTGAGTATATCATGCTTCCCTTTGAAAGCAAGTACATTCAACTCTTCCTTGATATTTGGAGTTGTACTGGCCAAATTAGTACCAAGAATATGCCAACTTAGATTTTTCACTTTTGTTTCAAAAGAGTTAATCTTGTCTCTTTTTATCTCAGACTGTGTGCAATTCTACTAACCTTATTTTCCTCAAATGATCAATGCTCTTTCTTACCATCTACTATTTATTTACAATGGTTCTCTTCTGCCTGTAATGATCTTTTCCTGACTTCTAGTCAGACTTTAGGGTTCCATTGAAAGGTTACAGCTTCCAGAACGTATTCCCTGACCTTTTACACTTCCTAGGTCTCCTGAAGCACGTGTACTGTAAGCTCTATGTATTTTTTCTATTACAACACTAGTCAAAATCAGTCATAAACACAAATTATCTTTCTTCACCAGAAGTTCTGTGGAGGCAGAGACTGGATTGTGTTATTCACTGTTTCAAACCCACTTTGCATCTGGCAGAAAGATGATTCTTAATAAATACTTATTGAACTAATAAATAAATGTTTTAAGATTCTTGAGAGTAGAAATTGCAAACCCTATTTCTTCTATACTTTCTCTACAGCATTATACAAGGTTCTGGAGTATGTTAGAAGTATTCAATGATTATTAAGTGCATTCCAAGTACCCTAGAGGTAGGGGTGTTTTGTAAACACTCTAATATACAATCTTCAACTTATACTACATTGCAGAAGCAAAGGACCAAAGGCCGCAAAGCTGGTTGGTTTAACAGACTTCACAGAGACCCAGGTCTTCTAAAATCTGAATGAGGATTTTTCCAGCATCTGTGCTGCCATATGGGTGGATCCAATTTCAGAGTTAAACTATATTATTTAGCCACCAAAAGGCAACCATGACTATCATAAATGAGTGTAATTTCACACGTTCTCTTCCTCAGCCATTAGGAATAATGATTCATAATAAATACCAAGTATTATAGAAGTTCTTGTATAAGGATGTTAGATTTTAGAAGTTTGCGAATATGTTCCATGTCTTCATGTCACTAGCATAAGCAAAACAAAAACAAAAACAAAAAAAACAAAACTTTTAAAAGTCTTAGTTCTTATTACAATTTACTTCATATAAACATGTGTGCACACATGCATACAGGTACACTTCTACAAACATCTTTCTACAATTCAGCCATACTTCAATTTAGATTAAAAAAAAACTTGACACAGTAAAATTTGGGCAATTATTCTAGTGCATATAGTAATGGTCAATTTCCTGTAATGCTAATTTATTCCCTTGGTGTTTAGTTAGATATTGAGGGCAATGAATTTATCCTTTGAGGGAACTAAAGAAGCTATAAAATATCATATACCAGTAGTCTAGTAAAGTTATCTGAAAGAGTTAGAGTTTCTCTAAGTGACTTACATACCAAATTGTTTAATTGGATTCATTACAGAAAGAGAAAAAATATTTGTCATCTACAATTCTTTCTTCTTCAGGAATGGAACCACAGAGCTTGACAAGACATTTTCTATGTTAATTAAAATTTTGAATATTTTTTAACTTAAAATGCTGAACTCTCTTGTAGAATTATTGTGGAATTTCACACATCCCTTTGTTATTTTTTGCCTGACAAGATATGACCTAAATACTAAGGAGAAAACAAGTTCTTTGTTCTTTTTGCTACTCTAAAAGTTGCCTATATCTGCTAATTCATATTTCTTATATTTCCAAAACCACAATTAGGATCATAGCTAGTAGTATCTACCTTTTTGTTTGGAGATTAGCACACCAGGACACCTTATATTAGGAAGAAACCTTACTTTGATTTTTTTTTAAACTGATAATTGTTACCATAAGATACTTGCTAACTTCAAGCCTGAAGAGTTGCAGATAGAAGTAGTGGTAGACTTCTTTCATTCATAGGCAGGGAAATAAGTCAGCTTTCTATATATTGTTCTTGAGTTTTCAATGCAAGATGAAATAATGTGATTTTGTATAAGTAATAATTTTATCAGCAATTATAATTTAGGCATACTTAGGACCTAGAATGTGAATAGTTTGTTTTTATACTGGATAACTCATGGCAATTCAAATAGACATTGGTAGATACCAGAATTTGACATTTTATGCTGATCACATTTCAAATAGTATATCTAAATGTAATATGACTTTGTAATTGTGTTTGCATATCTGTGTTTGTGCATATGTTAAAGAAATAATAAATCCTCTTTTTTCAAAATTCTAAACATTTCCATCATGAATGCATTAAGTGTGAGAAAGAGAGATGAGACCCAGCAAGAAAAGAATGGCATATGTTTTTTTATAAATGTGTAATGTAGTTTTTAATCCTTTACTTTCACTTATGAACTTCTGATGGTAAGGCAGGTATAATTAGAGCTGTCAATATTGAATTCCAAAAGTGCACTGCATTATGAATTTAATTTAAACTTCTCTATCCCTCCTTTTCCTTTCCCATCACCACTGGGAGAAATTGAAGCACTTGACTGCTGCTGTGGCAAATTGGATCCTAATAAGTATGATGCTTTACTGCTTCTTGTTTTTGCTAAGACACAACTGCAGTATTTCAGAAGAACTCACCTGGGCATTAATTCAACAAGAAATGTTGGTAGGAGCATTATATTTTCCACATTTTGATATCTCAGTGAATGACTTGCATATAAAGAGGCCCAGCAGCTGGTTTGTATCATTCACTAATATGCTTGTCATTTCAACCTCAGGTTTAGCTGACTCACCTCTAGGGGCTTAAAAATAATATTCCTATTTGTGTTTCAAATTATTTGAGATTGTAATTTTTTTAAATCTGAAGGTACAGTATAATTTAACTGATAAATATGCTTAAATATAAAGGGATTAATTTCAGAAGCTATCTTAAACATATCAGTGACATTGCAGGTCATGATAAACCGTATTTAAAGTTAAGATTGTGTCCTGAAAATCAACATCTGTGATATAAATAACTAAAAACAGAAAAAAAATCAATAAATCTTATATAAAGTTAGAGATAAAATGTTTTATGAAACAGTCTTGTTAAATATTTTATAAATGAAGACACTTAAAGGCAATATGAAATATACCATGTGCTAGGGAGAATTGGAGCATCTAGAACTCTTATACACTGCTGGTGCTGAGGTTTGAATGTCACCACAAGCTCATGTTGGAACTTAGCCCCCAATATGGTGGTGGAAGGTGGAGCCTTTACGAGGAGATTGGATCATAAGGACTGTGCCCTTGTAAATGGACTGATCCATTCATGGAATGATGGGTTGATGGTTTAATGAGTTAGCATGGGCATGGTTCTGATGGCTTCTAAGAAGAGTGTGTGAGAAGGTTAGCTCTCTAGAACTCTTGCCATCTTCACTATGTCATTGCCTATGTCACCACAGGACTGTGTACAAAGCCCCCAGCAAGAAGGCTCTCACAAGATGCACCTCCTGGACTGTGGTCTTCCCAGCCTCTGAAACTATAAGAAATAAATTTCATTTCCTTATAAATTACCCGGTTTCAGGTATTCTGGTATAAGCAGCAGAAAACAGCCTAATATAGCTGGTAAGCATGTAAATTGGTATAATTACCTTGGAAGAGTTTGGTAGTGTCTATCAAATCCAAATGTGTCTATAACTCAGCAAAAAAAAAAAAAAAAAAAAAAAACACATATGTATGTGGTTCTCAATATGCATACAAGAATGTTCATAGCAGCACTATTCATAGTAAGTCAAACTGGAAACTACACAAATGCCCATCTATAGTAGAACAGACAATTAAGTTGCAGAATAGAAATAAGATGCAACACTGTTTAGCAATGAGAATGAATACACAATTGTCACATGGAATAATATTAATTAATCTCACAAACATTAAAGAAACCAGGGAAAAAAGCAATTCATACTCTTCAATTCGATTATAATGAATTCAGAAAGAGCAAAATCTATTAAAAGGTAATAGACGTCACATTAATGGTTACCTACAAGAGAACTTCTGGAGTGCTAATGATGTTCTGTTTCTGGATGAGCAGTAGTTACATACTCGTACAAGATTTTCCCTTGTAAAGATTCCCTGAGCTGTCCACTTATCATCTGCCCACTTACTGTACATATGTCATATTTCAATTAAAATGTTACTTTAAAAGGGGCAATATGAAGTGCAGGAAAATATGAGACATCACCATGTAAGAATAGATCTTTAATTTCCACTTTCTTTCTTCTCCACGGTACTTTGTTATGTATTTTATTCTAGCACACTATGCACTTTATTATTATATAATATTATTATATAATATTTTTATTATACTATACCATAAAATTATTGTTAGAGACTATGCATTACCATTCTTGCACATTAGGATCTATTAATGTGTCTATCTCACGTTAGGTTTATTAATCATCATCATCATAATTTAAAAAACGAACATTTGTTGAGTGCTTATTATATTTCAGTATTATTGTAAATTATTTGTGTATTAACTTATTTAAGCTTTGCAGTTACCTGATTAGTCAACATTATCTTCATGTTTCTGGATGTGAAAACTGCTCTTGATTGTGGTTATTTGCCCAAGGATGCACAACTCACAAGTCATAAAAACAGGATTAAAATTCAGAATCCAGAGCTTAATTTCTTAAGTACTATGCTACAAAGATTAAGCACATAATAACACAGGTGTGACACACAGTAACTCAATAGTGAACTGTGAATACACTAGGCAATTTATACAATCATATTACACAGTGAGTATTCACCCTGTGCAAGGATAGAGAGGATGAATATAAGCAAATACATTATTCACATGTGACACTCTGTGCTAGGCACTGAAAATACAATGAATTTAAGAGTCAGATGAAGTTCTAGCTGCCAGAAATTAAGGTTTAGTAGAGAATATAGAGATTAATAAAATCATCACATGTTTTACCAGTGTTGATAAGAGAATCTATTGAATGCATGAACATTCCTAACAGGGTGCGAAGTGTACTGCAGAAAATAAAGAAAGCTGGTGGGACATAACTGCAGAGACAAACGGATGCCTGGTTTGAGAGGAAGAGAAGGGAAGGCCAGATAATGCAGTTACATGGGTGAAAAACTTGAAGAAATTTGATTACAAAGAATCGGAGGATGATGCTATCTATAAAGCTCAATTTAGTGAGATCATCTGTGCATACTAAGTTCAAAGTTTTTAAGAAAATGTTAGCAAAGTTATCTAAATAAAAAAATAAAAAATAAGACTGAATGTTCAAGGTCACAAAGAGGAAATGAAGTGTAAAAGACAAGGTCACCAAGTTTAAACCTCTCGTTCTCCATGAGTTGCTTCACTATTTGAAGTTTTTAATATATATATTAATGGCTGTGAGTACAGTGGAATAAACAATCCTGTTGTTTTTCTATACACAAAATCCATGATTATTCAGTCTGAGCATTACATTATTTTACTGCAATCTTTCAGCAAATCCTAGAAGCACAAGTTTAAGATGATTTTGTTATTTCCACTGCCCAAGTCAAAAGTCAGTAGGTGGCAGCTGACTAGTGACAGGATTGGTGTTGCTGGGATTCTGAAAGCATCTCTCTCCTTAAGCTGGATGGAACAATGACACTGCCTTTATAACATTTTGACATTAATCACTTTGTTATATCTCTAAAATAAAATCCCTGTTATCTGGGAACCTGACACATCAACATCCAATCACCATTGCAGGATACACCAGCCACCTTAGTGAATCCAGCGTGACATTATGTGGATCAACATCACAGTGCTAGAATAGTGAGGTGACAAGTGAAAGTTCAAAATAGGGTTTTGGTTTCTTCTGTATTTTGCTAATTTAGATAGTAATTCAAAACCCTGATACGTAAGTTTTATGTTTATAAACATACATTCGTTAAATAATGCAAATTTATTTCAAATTAACCTATGCTGTGTCTGCTTTTTAAGATCTAGAACGAGAAATAGAACCAGTACATATGTTATGAAAAAATTGCTGAAAGTAGAGTTGGAATATGATACATGGTTGTGGGAAATAGTGGGCATCATTGTCCTGGAAGTGATCCCGTGTCAGCGAGGACATAGAGGGGGGAGGATACTAGCAGGGAAGTTGTAAAGAGGATATCTGCTTTGAATATGACTCTATGATTACTCATTAAAATCCAGACTCTTAAGGTTTTCAAATAATGATAATTGTTATTAATTAACACTTAATATATGCTGGCACTATCCTAAGCAATTGAAAACACCATCACATTTAATCCTTAAGACAAACATATGAAATAATTATTATTACTCTAATCTTACAAAGAAACTAAAGTTTAAGGAGGTCTAGTGGCTGAACATTATCAGAGGAAATGCTGGGCCTTAAAACCAAGTCTGTTTGTCTTTTCATCTGGTGACTCAAAGTAGAAGTGTGTGGCCATATTCTTGTAAAGTATGTTGAATAATTTGGATTGAGGCAAGACAGTTGCTCAAATCCTTACTCAGTCTCCCTGGAGTTAAACACCTCTAGAGTAAAGTTCTCCATGTTGTAGTTGATTACATCCTCTTCCTTCAACCAGTTCATAAGCCTTTCTAGGTTTTAAAGTGCTTGTGTTTAAGTAAACTCCAGAAAAACTAAGTCAGTAAAAATGGTAGTCTCTGAAGTACCTGAAACTAATCTTCAAAACTCTAAACATTTGATTGCTACAAAAACAAAAAAAGAGAAAGGAAAAAAAAAAGAAATAAACAAACCTTTCATTGCTAATGGTAAGAGGGAAGCTCAGTGAGTCTGAGATCTTTCTATAGTCTTATCATGAAATCAAAAGAACTATTCCATATCTCATTTTTAAATATTTAGCAGACCAAAACATAAAACAAAACAAAACAAACACAACTCTATCCCAGAAATAAATTTTTTATAAAGATCAAACTTTTGTTTTTATCTTATAATTTTCATGCAAAGAAAGCCTTTGTAGAAACATTGATTAATTCCAAATTAGAAGTTTTCTTAGTTAACAAGGTATCCCATTATTTTGCTTATTGTTTACATATTTTGTCTGTCTAATTTGGTCCAGGCAAAAGTGCATTAGTTGCACACACACACACACACACTTAGTTAACAAGGTATCCCATTATTTTGCTTATTGTTTACTTATTTTGTCTGTCTAATTTGGTCCAGGCAAAAGTGCATTAGTTGCACACACACACACACACACACACACGTATTCTTTGAGAAATTAAGTATTCTGAAAAGTCAGAGTGGATCAGAAGTGCCTATTATTACAAAGATGGCCTTATTATTCCCTCAGATTGAATAAATTTTGGACAGAATTCTCCCTGACTCAAGACCACTGATCTCCTTTGTCTCTGAGTATTTACTTTAAAAAAACTTGTATATTCTTTTCCTGCACTTCTAATATGTGTAATTTTCAGAAGCCTCTTGCCAATTTTAAAGCCGAAGAATGTCTTTCTATAGGACCTGAGAGCCCTCTGTTTAAAATGTTATCATTTATGGAGCCAACCTAAATGTTCATTGACAGATGACTGGATAAGGAAAAAAGTGGTATAGGTACACAATGGAATACTACACAGCCATTAAAAAAAAAAAATGAAACTCTGCCATTCACAACAGCATGGATGGGCTTGGAGAAAATTATGTTAAGTGAAATAAGCCAGGCAAAGAAAGAGAAATACTGCATGTCCCCACTCATAAGTGAGAGCTAAGCAGAAAGAGAGAGAGAGAAAAGAAAGAGACAGAAAAAGAAAGAAAGACCACAATAAAACATTGATCTTTCAGAAGGAGAAAATAGACCTATAGTTATTAGCATATTAGCAGTGGGAAAATGGGAGGGGGTGGGGGGTTAGGGAGTAATTGAGGGACACAAAGAATAAGTACTATTTGTAATGGAGAATATGCTAATAATATTGCTTTGATCATCACATACTGTTCACAAATACTGATAGTAAACTCTGTACCTCATAAATATGTATAATCAATAATGTTTCAATTCAACAAATAAAATTAAAAAAATAAATAAGTAAAATGTTACCATCAAGAAAGATAGTGCCCCTATCTCCCACTCTCTGTAGGAGGATAGGAGCTTAACTTTGGAAGGTCATTGATTCAAATTGTAAAACTACTCCATGCTATAGTGATAAGAAAAGTTTATTTTTTTTCTTTTGGGTAAAGCCAATAAGCAAACACAGGTGGCCTATCATCTCCACCCTATCCCAACTCTTTAAACTCTACAGCCAGTGGTTTTAGTGGAGTTGAGTGTAGTCTCTCTCTTATTGCAATAGTCTTAGATATAGTCTTCCCTGCCTGTTTAACTTTGTCCAGACCAATTTTTGCTTTGACAGTAATCAGTAGCCACTCTGAGGAGACTGATAGAGTGTTCCTAACCACTCATGATGCTTAACTAAACAAAGTACTAAGATAGTAAAGCAGATATCAGTTCTGCTCTGAAATATAGCATGTGGACAAAAGAGGCATGATAGTGGGGAATATTTGAAACTTTAGAGTTGTGAGAGTTGGAATTCTAATCATACCACTGAATGGCAAGTTGATATACAGCATAAGGCAGGGATTCAGTTTGTAGCTATGAGATCATTCTTCTCACATGTGTGTTGTGCACATTCAGCAGAAGTTAAGGAAGAATATGAATTATGAAAAATATACAATTAATTCACTTGGTCAATTGATACTAATGATAGAAAGAACATCTACAAATAGTTACAGGATGTGCCAGAAATATAATTATTTTAGCTACTGATTACATTGGATGGACATATATTGCAGACCCCCTTGAGTGACCCTTCAGTGGCCTATGGTTATAAATCTCACAAAATAGAAATTACCAAGCTGAGAAAAATTAATTCTTCTTTGTGTCCACATTTTCTTCATACTAGAATATCTGTTCTTTGAAGTTCCTTTGCACTGTAAAAATTAATATTATCAAATTTACATAAATATTACTCACATCAAATTAGTAAATTAAATCTTTATATTAAGTCTATTTGGTTTTAAGCATTTTGGTGTCAAAATAGTTATACAAGAGTACTGAAAAAATACACATAGCATGGTGTATTTTCTATTGCTGTGTAACATATTACCAGACTTAGCAATTTAAAACAACACTTATTATTATCTTGCAGTATCTTTGAATCAGAAATCTGAGTGGGTTTAACAAGGTAATCTATTCCAGGTCTTACAAGTTTAAAATCAATGTGTTGACTAGAAAAGACTCTTATCTTGAGGGCCTAGGAAGAATACACCTCCAGGTTTATTCAGGTTGTTGGCAGAATTTATTTCCTTGAAGTTATAGGACTGAGGTCCCTGTTTCCTTGCTGGTTGTCAGTGAGGGTCTGCAATCTGCCCTTAGAGACCACCCATCTTCCTCTTCATGTGGCTCTTCCATCTTCAAAGCAGCAAAAGGCACATTGAGGCCTTCTGACACTTCAAATATTTATGACTTCTGACATCAGCCAGAGAAAGCTCTCTGCTTCTGAGGATTCTTCTAATTACATTTGGCATACCCAGATAACTCACAAAAATCTCCTTCTCTTAAAGTCAGCAGAACCATATCACATAACAATCACAAGAAGGATAAAATATCACATTTATGTGTTTTGAAGGTAATGGCTGTACAACTTTGAGGGGCCACTTGAGAAATTCTGCTTAGCACACATACTTATAATGTATTTTTATTTATGCTGAAAAACACCTGTATTAGTCTGTTTCTGTTGCTTATAACAAGATACTTGGAACTGGGTGATTTATAAAGAAAATGAAACTTATTCCTTACAGTTTTGGAGGCTGGAAAGCCCAAAGTCCAGTGAATACATCTGGTGAGGACTGCAACAGTGACCCAGGGTTCTCATGTGGAAGAAAATAGAAAAGCAGAGAGTGAAAACTTCTCATGAGTTTTTCTTTTTAAGCCCTCAGAACCAAGCCCATGACCACCATTTTTAATCCAATCCAATCTACAGCATGGTCCTACAATCTAATCACCTGTTTAAGGCCATGCCTTTCAATTACCATAATAGGATTTCCCACCCTCAACAGTTACAGTGGAGGGCCGGCCTGGTGGCGCACTGGATAGTGTGCCGCTTGGGAAGCGCGGCGGCGCTCCCGCCCGAGGGTTCAGATCCCACATACAGACCGGTTCCCGCTCACTGGCTGAGCGAGGCGCGGGAGCAACACCGAGGGTTGCGATTCCGTTGCCGGTCCCCGGTCCGGTACGGGGGCAACACTGAGGGTTGCGATCCGTTGCCGGACACGGAAAAAGACAAAAAAAAAAAAAAAAACAGTTACAGTGGAGATTAAGCCTCAGTGAAGTGGGGGGTGGGATCCAATCTACAGCAATGACTTAGTTTCAGTTAAAATGTATTTTACAAATAGTTATATTTTTAAAAAAAGCACTAAAATAATAATTCAAGTAATGCCTTACAATTACTAAGAGAACCATGGGTTTGCTGCTCTGTATAGTACTTTAAATGAATTACACATATTTTATTTAATTCTCACAAAGAAGCAATGCTGTAGTGAACAGCTATGATTCTCTATTTTACAGAAAGCCAAGATAAAGAGAGGTTTGGAACTTGCCTGAAGTCAGATAGTTAGGAATAGATCAGGCTTTCAACAACAAAAATATAAAACTCATTCAGAATCAAAAGACCTACCAAAACTTCTTATAGCTCCTTGAAGCTTAGTAATCACTCAATGCCTCTCCAATTTTTGCATATTATTATCTAGGTTTAATCCAAAATCGAGTCTGCACTTGGCCACTATGTGTGTGTGTGTGTGTGTGTGTGTGTGTGTAAATATATATATATATATATATATATATATAGAGAGAGAGAGAGAGAGAGAGAGAGAGAGAGAGAGAGAGAGAGAGAGAGAGAGAGAGAGGAGACATTGTGCTTCCAAATTGGGAAAAATTCTAAGTGAAATAATGGAATGTTGAACTCAAAGTTTCTTTGAATTTTTGAAAAATAATTTGTGACTTTCCACACAATTTTATATCCAATAGTAAGACCAACATTCTTATATTCTCCAAGAATTATGCATGACTGATTTCCTTTGTGGATTCACTCTTAGTTAAAATATATTTCTTCATGTTACAAAATAATAATTCTATCTAGTTATGTCCAGCAATCTAAAAAACTAGAAAAAGGTGAGGCATTAAAAATCAGAGAAAATAAAATAACCATCTAAATCTATCTTCTATGGCTCATTTGTTGTGAGATATAATAAATTATTAACTCTTCTTCTGTGCTGGTTTTCTCATTAGTGAACTAATGATAATAACCCACCTAAAATGAAGTCATGAGCAAAAAACATACTAATATAGGGTTGAAAACTACTTCATTGATATCAAGTGTTCTAACAATTAATAATGATAGTAATTAATAATTTCCATCCACCAACTTGGCAATTGTATATCTCTTTGCTTTACTTCCTCATCTTTTAGGTCATAATCTTTTAGATAATGAATTTGTGCAGTGTTTTTACATCCCAGGCTGCATTTAATAATTGATTCAAGTGATTCTTTCACTGTTAATCCTGTTATTTCCTTAAAATCACTAAGTTCCCCTAGAATTTTTTGAATGGCTCATAAAATAGAAAAACAGGAGTACTTATTCAAAGTACTTTCTTAAAAATATAGACAGTAACCTAGAGCAAGTGCAGTAAATAATTATTTTGTTACTTTGTTTTTAGTGTGGCATTGTTCAATGTTCAGGCTGCTACTTTGTCCTCTATAGGTAAAAATATTGAGAAGAATTATACAATCTGCAGAGCAGAAGAGAAATAGATATTCAATTCAGATGCCATTTGTTGAAAGGAAACAAAATGAATACATGTATGAAAGAATCTATTCCAACTGCCATCCAAACTCAGGAATTTCATCGACATTGCTTCTGGTTGAACCCTTTGACAGAGAACTCAATACTTTGTTTACCCACATTTATTAGTTATTCTTATATCAAACTAAAAATTTTCCCTCTCTAATTTCCATCAATTTATGTGAGATTTCCTTTATTTTATATAAAGTCTACGTTCCTTTTTGCAGATGTAAAATGATTTGATGAGATTTAAGACAGCATTTAAATGTACCCATGTAAAACATTTCTAGATTTCTTGGGGTATTTTTTTTAATTACAAAACACTATCTGAATCACTGTCTTCTGAACATACCTCAGGTTATCAATATCTCTCTTAAAATATAATGCCAATATAGAGAAACAGCATGCCAATTAGAGTGCACTAATGTCCTATAACCTAGAAAAATGTCCTAAAATCATATATTGCATATCTGAGTGGATCTTTCATGCTCAACTATTTCCATTTTACCAAAATTTGCCCCTACAAACAATATACCATTGAAATAATTTTAATTATTAGTTTGGGAATGATAGATTTTTCAACTAGGGCATTTTTGCCATAAAATTAAAATGGGTGTGCAAACAAAAACTAACTGTATCTTATAAGGTAATATTTTTGTTTTTATTATTGTTGACAAATACTGTCTATATATACAATGTAAAACACAATGTTTTAAAATATTTATGTATTGTGGAATGGTTAGATCAAGCCAATTAACACAGGCTTTACCTCACATACTTACCATTTTTTGAGATGAGACCACTTAAAATCTACTCAGCTGTTTTCAAGAATGCAATACATTGTAATTAACTATAGTCAGTATGTTGTACAATATATCTATTGAACTTACTCCTGTTTTACAGAAATTTTGTATCGTTTGATCAATATCTCACCAATTTCCTGCCCCTAACCCCACCTCCAGCCCCTGGTAGCCACCATTCCACTCTCTGCTTCTATGAGTTTGACTATTTTAGATTCTACATATAAGTGAGATCTTGAGTTATCTGTCTTTTTGTTCTTGGCTTATTTCACTTAACAAAATGTTCTCCAGGCTCATCTGTGTTGTTACAAATGATAGGATTTCCTTATTTTTTTAAGACCGAATAGTATTTTATTGCGCATATATACCACATTTTCTTTATGCATTCATTCATTGGTGAACACTTAGATTGACTCCATATCTTGGCTATTGCGAATAATGCTGCAATGAAGATAGGAGGCAGATATCTAATCAATGTACTGATTTCATGTTCTTTGTATAAATACCAAGTAGTGGGATTGCTAGATCATATGGTAATCTTATTTTTAATATTTTGAAGAACTTCCATATTGTTTTCCATAATGGCTGTACTAATTTATATTCCCACCAACAAAGTAAAAGAGTTCCCTTTTCTCTACAACCTCACCAACACTTGTTATCCTTCGTCTTCTTGAAAATAGTCATTCTAACAGGTATAAGATGATATGCCATTATGGTTTCATCTGCATTTTCCTAATGATTAATGATACTGAGGGCCGGCCCGGTGGCTCACTGCTATAGTGCGCTGCTTGGGAAGCGCAGCGGCGCTCCCGCCGAGGGTTTGGATCCCACATACAGACCAGTTACCGCTCACAGGCTAAGCGAGGCGCGGGAGCAACACCGAGGGCTGCAATCCCGTTGCCGGTCCCGGTCCGGTACGGGGGCGACACTGAGGGTTGCGATCCATTGCCGGACACGGAAAAAGACAAAAAAAAAAAAAAAAATGATATTGAGCATTTTTTCATACACCTGTTGTCCATTTGTAAGTCTTCTTTTGAGAAATGTCTATTCAAGTCCATTGCCAAATTTTTAAATTGGGTTAATTTTTTTCTTGCTATTGAGTTGTTTGACTTCCTCATGTATTTGGATATTAACCGCTTATCAGATGTATGGTTTGATATTATTTTCTCCCACTCTTTAGGATTTCTCTTCATTCTGTTGATTGTTTCCTTTGCTGTGCAGAAGTTGTTTAGTTTGATGTAATCCCACTATCTATTTTTTGCTTTTGTTGCCTGTGCTCTCGGTGGAGTCATATGCAAAAAATCATTGTCCAGATTAATGACATGGAGATTTTTCCCTATGTTTTCTTCTGGTAGCTTTACAGTTTCAGGTACTAAGTCTTTAATTCTTTTGAATTGATTCTTGCATATGGGTAAGATAAGGGTCTAATTTCATTCTTCGTCATGTGGATATCTAGCTGTTCCAACACCATTTATTGAAGACACTGTCCTTTTTCATCATGTATTCTCGGCATCTTTATAAAAAATCAATTGATCATGAATTCATAAATTTATTTCTGGACTCTCTATTCTGTTCCATTGGTCTATGTGTCTGTTTTTATGCAAGTATCATGCTGTTTTAGATAATATTCTTGGAAGCTAGAATTTTGTTTGTGTGTGTTTGCAGAATTATTAGAAATTATTTTAAGTTGACCTTAAAAACACACAAAAGATGTTTACCTGGCAGTTTATGCAGTTTAGCCCAGTATAACTTCTTTCTTATTTCCACAAATGTAATTTCTCTAGTTTTCCTTTTCTTAGTCTTTATTTACCTTTAATATATGCTCCATATTTTATTTAAGGATCTATGAGAGTATTTCAAAAAGTTCATGGACAAATAGAATTAAAAGATAATATGAACACTTCCATAAACTTTTTGAAGTACCCTCATATATCAGCTATATTAATAAGTGATAGTCATAAAAGATAAACTATAGATTCTCATAGAGAAATTTCAAACTATACTTCAAATCCATAATAAAAAGCCTTATTCAATTTCCTTCATATCACACTTACAATATTGGAATATTTGAATTTAACACCCGAATTATTTCTGAAGACCTAAATATATCTACGTGAGTTTAAAACATAAAATATTCCTTCATTAGACTTTGATAAATTTCCTTGCCCTTTAACACATTTCTGAGTCAGGTAGTCTAAAACTGAGCTATGCATCCATCATTGATTTGAATTATGTGTTCTTCCCCTGAATTTATTTTCTAAAATTTTTCAGTTATTTTTCTTGGCCAAATTTTCTCCCTCTTAACTCTTGTAGTTTGGTGACTTTGTCATATTCTGAAGATTATTTAGTGTTTCATAAAACCAATCCCTTAGAGAGCCATCTGTAAATAGGAGGTTTGTTGAAGTTCTGAAGAAATATCTGATATGTTGTCATCTATCTGAGTGACATGACTGATCTGAAATTAAGATTTAAACCTATGCAACAATCATAAGGCAAATAGGTCTTTTGAAATAAAATAGTTTACATTTGTGGAAAAATATGTTACTTCTATAACACTAGATTCCATGTATCATGACAGTTTGGGCAGGAGATTAAACAACGGAGTTATCATATCTAAAAGCATAGCATTTCAGAAGAAAAAAGTGTGACTTGTATTGTTTAACAGCACTGTTTTGCAAGAATAAAATTATAAAATAGAAAAGTCCTTAAGAATCCAAAATGTGTAATTGAAATGCTAAAAAGACTAGAGAATTTTTTTTGAAAAATTTGAAATCTCAATCTGTTTTTAAAAAAATAGATCATAGCAAAAGTAATTGGTGTATTTTGATGCTTTTCTTATTAATTGTACAAGAGTATAGGTGTACAATTAATAAGATAAACCTCAAAAGCATAGGAAGTTAAACATTAGCCAACAATACTTTGATCAATAACCAGACTATATCATAAAGTTCCTATTGATAGTGATAATTACAGCAGAGGTAATTGCTGCCATTTACTAAGTGATTGATAAATGCCAGACATTTTTTGAAGGTCCACAATAGATAAATATATACAAAGATAATAGATTGATGATAGATATATATTATAGATAGAATGATAAATAAATGATAAATAGATGATACAAGATGATAGAAAGATAGACGTGGATATATAGATAGAAAATAGACATATACACCTATTTATACATGTATGTTTGCATGTGTATTCTCATTTTACCTTATATGAAAATGCTATCAATATTTCTGTCTAGCAGATAAGAAAACTGAGATGCAGAGATTAGTAACGTGTCTAGTCCACATGATGAGATAATGTTAGGAAATATATTTCAGTTGAACTTGCAATCCAAATAAGATATAAAAATTTCATAGAAAACAAATTACTTGGCCAGGACAAACTCAAGTCAAAATTCAATAAAATTTTCAAAGGCCTGCTTCTACCAAAAATATTTAGGTAAATAATCGGTCAAAAACCCAAACTTCTTCAACATTCTTTCCACGCAAATGTAACACAAGTGTGTTACTAAAACAAATCTTAAGGAAAATTTTTATCAATTGTAATGAAAACTGAACATGTGCTGGCCTATGAAATCAAGATGAAAGGGTGTTCAAAGGAAAATTTATAAACATAAATTTAAAAAAATAAAATGAAATATAACAAATATCTAGGTAAGGTGATTGTAAAATTTTTATGAATAGTTTAAACAGCCAAGAATATCCAAGAAAACTGAGGGGAAAAGGCCATAAGTCCTATGAAAATCAACTGTAATGCCTCAGTATTAAAGCAGCATGGTACTGGTACATGAATAAACAAATCAACCAACGCAACAGAACAGAAAAACAAGCAACAGAGCCAAAATACATGGGAGCTTATTACGTGATAAAGCGGGTACTTACAGCAATAGGATAATGTGTTTTTTATTATGGTGTTGGAAAACTGAGTAGCTCTCTGGATTAATACTTCACACAGTAAGCTAGATTAAATTCTAAATGTATCGATGTTTCAAATATTAAGTACATAAATACGAGAATAAAATATTAGACAATCCCATTGTAAATTAGAAAACCTTCTTAATTCTGATGAAAAATCTAGAAGCCAATAAAATTTGATAAATCAGGTTACATAAAAATGTTTTAAGAGGCAAAAGCAAATAATAAATTTGTGAATATATCTGCATTTCAAATCACAGACAAATGAATAATCTACTTGATATGAGAGAGCTTGTAAAAAAAATTTTAAAGCAAAAATACAATAAAATATGGACAAAATGAACCAATAGATCAAAGAAAAAGCAGTACAAATAACCTCCAAGACATTTGAGAAGATGCCTATGTTCAGTCTAAATAAAGGGAATGTAAGTTTAAACTACTCTGAGATAGCATTTCCTACCCCACAGATTGCAGCATTCAAAAGTTTGTCACCTCTCTTTGCTGGCTGGACATAGAAGCACTCTCATGTATTGTTAATGGAGTGTAAAGTGACACAGGTCCTAGGAAGAGTAATTTGGCGATATGTACCAAAATAACCAATGCATCCGTTCTTAACCTAGCAAGCTCACTTCTGTTGTATTGTTAATGGAGTGTAAAGTGACACAGGTCCTAGGAAGAGTACTTTGGCGATATGTACCAAAATAACCAATGCATCCGTTCTTAACCTAGCAAGCTCACTTCTGTAAAAGCACCCTAGAGGTACACCTATACTCTTGCACAAAATTTGGTATTTACAGTTTTATTCAATGCAGCAAAATTTGCAATACAAAAGACTGAAAAAACTATACATCTATAAGGGATTGGTTGGATAAACCTCAAAATGACAATGCAACTGTTTAAAACATAATAATAATAAAAATCCAAGAAAGCTTTCTGTATACTTATATGTACAGATATATAAAAGTTATTGTTAAGTAGTCAATGAACAGAATAGTTTAAACTCATGGGGTTTAAAGCCACTTCTGTAGGAACATAAGGAAAATAAGAATATATAGTTATATTTGCTCATATTGGTAGAAGCAATTATTTACATGATAATAATAAAAAATGGGTTATCTGTGGAAAGGTAAGTGGATAGATGGGGCACATACAGGAGCAAAATTCTTGACATACTCCTTTTCTATTATTTTGACTTTTGAACCAATTATACAAAGTAAACAAAAAATAACCATATGTATAATATAAATAAACATATATAAAATAATAACCATAATATTTATATTTCTTTCAAGTTTTTTTTCTTTTAAGTATTTCATCGGCCCTTCCTTATTCTCACTGCCTTCACTCTAGTTCAGGCCTTACTACATTTTTCATGGAACATTTTAATAATTTCAATAATTTCACAAACCTTTATGTCCCAATTGAAACTCATTCTACACACTTGCCATATTTTAATTCTTAAGAACTTTCCAAAAATTTGTAACTTCTAAACATGGCCCCAACATATTTTTCTAGCTTCATGTCAACCAGTTTCTTCTGTCTTTAATACGAACTGATGCTAATATTGCTAAAAAATACTCATTCTTAACCTCTCCCTGCCTTCCACCATTGACTCTATTACTTCCACTATCTGAAACACACTCCTTCTGG
This sequence comes from Galeopterus variegatus, assembly GCF_000696425.1. Taxonomy (NCBI): domain Eukaryota; kingdom Metazoa; phylum Chordata; class Mammalia; order Dermoptera; family Cynocephalidae; genus Galeopterus; species Galeopterus variegatus. The sequence continues at coordinate 154,603 of NW_007729674.1, forward strand.
CTAAACCCTGTCAATTATTGAGCCAGGATTTTAATCACAACCACTGAGGTCTTTCCTGATGCTGCTAATTTAATATGGTTACATTGGACTTAGAACTTTGCCATGTGTTTACTTTGTTCTTTTCTTAAAAACCATCCAATTCCAAATTTTAATACTAAATGTATTTGCCTCATTCTTTACCCTTCTTTACTTTTAAACATCTTCAGAACAGATCACATGTCTTTTTCATCTGTGTCACGTGCAACAGCTTACACAGTTCAACATCTGAAATTGAATTGAAACGGGACGGGAATGCAAAAACACTGAACAGAGAATTAGCAGAAGTAGGTTCAAACCTTATTTTNCATATTTTTCTAGCTTCATGTCAACCAGTTTCTTCTGTCTTTAATACGAACTGATGCTAATGTTGCTAAAAAATACTCATTCTTAACCTCTCCCTGCCTTCCACCATTGACTCTATTACTTCCACTATCTGAAACATACTCCTTCTGGCTAAACCCTGTCAATTATCGAGCCAGGATTTTAATCACAACCACAGAGGTCTTTCCTGATGCTGCTAATTTAATATGGTTACATTGGACTTAGAACTTTGCCATGTGTTTACTTTGTTCTTTTCTTAAAAACCATCCAATTCCAAATTTTAATACTAAATGTATTTGCCTCATTCTTTACCCTTCTTTACTTTAAACATCTTCAGAACAGATCGCATGTCTTTTTCATCTGTGTCACGTGCAACAGCTTAAACAGTTCAACATCTGAAATTGAATTGAAATGGGACGGGAATGCAAAAACACTGAACAGAGAATTAGCAGAAGTAGGTTCAAACCTTATTTTTTTGGCTCTGTCACCTTTCTATCTGTGACAGTTTCCTCTCCTGTGCAGTTAGGGGACTAAGTAAAGTTCATTTGAGGTTCTTTTAGTAATGGAATGTGGTGACTATAAATTAGAAAATATAGATTAACATGGGGCTAGCTACTGTAAAGCAAATCTCAAAATACTGCTTTCAACAAAGTTCAAGGCATACAAAGAAGTTTATCAGTGCTTTAAATATTTATTATGCTTTTCCAATTATATTTGCTATTAATATTAAATGAGTCATGATTTCACTCTATCCCTGGAATTATTCTAGTCTGGAATAATGGCATAAAGATACTTTCAGTGTTTCTTACTGGTTTCTGTCTGCATATGTAGCAGTTTAAATACATATTGGTTTGCCTTACATAATGCTACGGCAGCTGCAGTTAGTGGTTGTTTGTACCTACATCATGAGTACACACAATTTAAAGTGAATTCCACTACTTCACAGTGGCCATAATATATTTCAATTGATCAATAAAGGGTAAGATCACCTTCCTGTAGTGATGATTAAGATTTGGCCGGCCCTGTGGTGCACTCGGGAGAGTGCGGCGCTTGAGAGCGCAGCGGCACTCCCGCCACGGGTTCAGATCCTATATAGGTATGGCAGGTGCGCTCACTGGCTGAGCGCGGTGTGGGCGACACCACACCAAGGGTTGCAATCCCCTTACCGGTCATGAAAAAAAAAAAAAAAAAAAAAAAAGATTTTATCACATAGTGATTTATGCCAATTTTATCTGTGTGAAAAGAGGGATGTTCACACTCTCAGAGTCAGATTTCACATAAATTGTATTTATGTCAACAAACTTAATATGTACTTACAAACTAGGGACAATTTTATGCCAACTAGCTTTGGTAAATTTTACNGAAATATGAAAGCTTGATATCAATTGATCACAAAATTACTGTTGTATCCTAAATACACACAAAAATAAGATTTATCTTATCCAAAGATAAAAAAGACTGAGAAATATGTCACTGACACCACCACACACACATACACAATTTTGATGATTCTCTTAGTTATTTCCTTACTTATAAGAATTCAATCTTATAAAAACAAAATGAAGCCATAGCACACACCTTGAATTAATAATCCACTATGAAATACAGGTTCTAGTAATCAGAGATACTAAGTCAGTTACAGGAGAAGGCAGAGATGAGATTAAACACACTCTTACACACTTTTCTTTTTAACATCAAGTTTTATGATACAGATATGAAAGTCTGATTTTCATTTTTACCAAAAAGTTTTCAATAAAATTAGTCATAAATTTTAAAAAGCTTAATAACAAAGTTTTTTAAAAAGCTAAAATGCCATGCTTTACATAATTTAGAATACAATAGAGTGCAAGCTCAAAATAATTTATTCTGCAGGATTCAATTAACTCGAAAACAAGGCATATTCTTTCAGACTTAAACACGAGTTTCATCTCTATTTTATTTTTTCCTAATAATAATATATTTTTTCCTTGATGATTCTTCTCATTAAAGTAAAATAATGTAAAAATAATACAAAATAATGTAGAAATAGTTGGCAGTCTGGTATAATGTATACCAAATACAACGTGCAGGAAAGCAACATGGTCAAAGGAATTTCTGCTTTGAAATTACTCTCTATTGTTAAAAACGTAATAAAATAAAAGTATAAGATACTCTATAAGTATCTATAAAATACTCTTTCAAAATTCTAAAGTTTGAAATATTAATCATGCATTTTAAATACGCACTTCACTAAGAGAAGAAGCAGTGCCTCAGCATTCACATATTTTAGAGTAAAAAATGCCATTTAAATGGCATTTTTAACTAAAAGTCATATTTAACTAATTCTATTCTGTGCTGGGTGCAGATAAGATNTGTACTTACAAACTAGGGACAATTTTATGCCAACTAGCTTTGGTAAATTTTACAATGAAGATTCAACTCCATAACCTAAACAATATTTTGGCATTATTCAAATTGGGAAAATTATTCAGTTTGCTGTAAGGAATAAAATCCTTATAAAGGACAAAAAAAAGACCATTTAAGCATTTCAAAGCATTCAGCTACTGGCTTTTGAACAGTTGATGGGTAATATTATGGAGGCAAATTGCATTGTTTATGTGTTTGACTTTTATCAACAAATATTTATATACTTCAGTTTTATGCTGGACTCTGTACCAGGCACTGAACATTCAATAGACATGTTACCTATGTCGTAAGTTCATTATCACAATACCCTTATCTATATAAAACTCTGAACATGTCTCCAAGTCTGAAAATTCCCTATCTTCTTCCTTTCTTGAAAATTCCTTAAGATTAGTCCTCTGTGATCTGAAAAGTCATCTACATATTTCACCTCTTGTTTAAACATTCCCTTCACTTCGGTGCCTGAAATGAAACCTGACTACGACAAATAAAATTGCTGCCCCTGTAGCCAGCCTCTCAAGTGAAGGTTCATATTCCTGTCATGTTTCCCGTGTCTCAGGAAAAGGAGGTTTGGTATTTTCCTCTTAGCTCCCCTTTGCAACATCCAAATCATTTCTTCTCTTTTAAAATTTCCCATTAGTCCCATTATATCTGATTTCACCATTCTGTCTGCTCACTTAAGTTGGTTGATCGTTATTTACTCCGTCATTTATTAAATATTTTAGCCCATGATTTTTTATTTTTCTTTCTTAGTCCTTCCATCATGCTTGCTGTCTTCCCATCAGTGGATAAGCTGGCTAAAAGCATAGTCCTGCTTCATCCAACAAACTTGTCCTCCTCTTCTCTTTTGCTACCTGCTTCCATCATCATATGCAGTGTAACACATGAAATAAAGCTAAATACTGACAGATATTTACCCAATCATGCAAATGGAAACAATGGGGGGGGACTAATTGGTGTATTTTAGAAAACTGAAATATGAAAGCTTGATATCAATTGATCACAAAATTACTGTTGTATCCTAGATACACACAAAAATAAGATTTATCTTATCCAAAGATAAAAAAGACTGAGAAATATGTCACT
>NW_007729674.1:159946-160932 GCF_000696425.1 Galeopterus variegatus
GGCATTTTTAACTAAAAGTCATATTTAACTAATTCTATTCTGTGCTGGGTGCAGATAAGATGAATTATGGGTTTACTTGAAATAAATGCCATTAGAATAAAACTTGAAAACATTTATCATGGATAGGTTAGTCTCTCAATGTAATTTTTATCATTTTAGATGTTATTTGCTTTTGCTGAACAAATATCCTGTAGCAGGGATAACAAAATTTTGTTTCAGCCACATGTGTATCTCCTCTGATGCCCTCACACTGTCCTGTTTTCCCCAGGCACTGTTCAGTGCTTGTAAATGTCCTCATCCTTTCTCACGAATCATCAAAATTTGTGTGCATAATACTTACATCTTTCAGAGATGCACTGTCTCCTCTTGAGGATGATGAACAGTCAATCTACTGTTAAGGCAGGAAGTAGAGTAAATGAGGAAGTCTGAGTGTGGAATTAAAATGAACATCTTTCTGGTAACGGAGTCCCCATCATTGTGGACTAACTTCAACCCAGGAAGCTGGTAATATCAACTTAAGGTTACAAGAAAATGCTCTTGATAACATGATGTTGGGGGAGTGAGGCCAGTATATTGTAATACTGTCTTGCCTTTTTCCTTCCAGAGTATCTGACTGGCAAAATACCAATCCCTTATTGCTTTTCTATGATATGTCGTCTCCGCACCTGTGTTCAAAACTGCTGGAGTCTGGGGCAAAACTGCTTAAATGCTGTTAATTTAAGGATAACCAACACCGACTGATAATTCTAATAAATATCTGTACCTTCTGCAATCACTGTTTAAACATCATCTCCAAAATTTTGATGTTTGGCCCTTGTCCGTCTTGCTCTTATAAGTGATAATTATTTTATAGAGAAAAATAAAAGCTATCAGACAATTTACATCTGCATCTATACACTAAATCCATAAGCTTATCTGTCTTGGACCTTTTTATCCTCCTTCTTTTATCATCTTTCTCTTCTACAACAGCTGTCAAATCCTCTCTA
>NW_007729674.1:161111-169704 GCF_000696425.1 Galeopterus variegatus
CCTTTTTATCCTCCTTCTTTTATCATCTTTCTCTTCTACAACAGCTGTCAAATCCTCTCTACTTATGCTACAGCCAATCATTCTTGAAAGAGTTCTTCTACTTTGTTGTCTCCATATACTCAACACAAATCCTTTTATCAGCAGAAACTAAAATTAACTCTCCCCTGATTATACTGAAATTCCTATACACAGAGTCATGAGCCATGTCCACTAAAAAATGCTTCTCAGTCCTTTACCATGGAAGCTTTAGGCATATTTGATTATTCCCAATTTGCCACCTTTGTTTAACTTCCTCATCCATGGAGTGTACGGTTCTTTTTCTTTTATCTCGGTGGGCATTCTTTAGTGTGTTAAAATTGTTACTTTTGCTTTTCTCAGTGGTGATGTAATTTGTTTTATAAACTGGGGCACTTTTGAGAGTGAAAAAAATGCTTTTAAATAATTATGCTGGGACAACAGGTGTAAACCAGGACTGACCTGGATAAACCAGGACAAAATTAAGGGCCACCAAATATATAGGACCTTATACAATCTGGTCCTTCTCACGTCACCACTTCAATTTGGTCTCTCTCTCTCTCTCTCTGACTTTTTTTAAACTCTTGTCCTACTAGCCCTCCTTCTTAAATAATTCTCCTTCTAACTTAATAGCTTTGTCTCCTACCCCCTCTTCCATTTCAAAAATGTATTATTATAATTCATATGAACACTTAAAACTTACTCTCTTAGCCATTTTCAACAATACCATACATTGTTATTGACTATTGCTACCATGATATACAATAGATGTATTGAACTTATTTTTTCTAGCTAGGTGAAATTTTTAATCCTTCGATTAGGATCTCTTCAGTCTTTCTCAAACCTTTCCCAGCCCCTGGTAGCCAACACTCTACTCTCTGCTTCTACAAGTTGTACTACTTTAGATACTACAGCATATCAGTGAGATCATGCAATACTTGTTTTTCTGTACCTGCTTTTTTACAGTCTTAATATATTTTCTGTTGCTGTAACAGTAATAGAGACTAGAAAATTTATTTTAAAAAATATATCATGTAGTTCTGGAGGCTGGGAAGTCTAAGAGCATGGTACTGGCATCTGGTGTGGGCCTTCTTGCCATATAATATATGGTATAGGGCATTAATGTGGGAGGGCAGGAGTCAGCTCAGGTCTCTCTTTCTCTTCCTATATAGCCCCAGTTCCATCATGGGGGCACCACCCTGATGACCTTATGTAAACACAATTACCTCCCAAAGTCCCCACCCCCTAATCAACATATGAATCTGTGGATTAAGTTTACAACACATAAAATTTAAAGTACACATTTGAACCATAATATTAACTTAATGTCCTCTAGCTTCACTGATATTGTCACAAATGACAAGATTTTATTATTTTTTAAGGCTGTATGGTATTCCTCTGTGTATATATGCACTGTGTTTTCTTTATTTATGTTACACTTCTCGCTATGTAATGGAGATGCAAAAAGGATTACTCAAAGCACCATGAATGCAATGAGAAGCCCGAAGGGATGACACCTCAGCAACTCCTCTGTCAGAAGGAGAAACCTGGGTACAGCCCTGATTCAAAGTTAGCTTCTGTTTTTTATTGTAAAGACAAGGAAGTTTCACAAGAAAAATCAGTTGATTCAATCATTTCAAAAGGACACAAAGACATTGGCAATGTGATAAATGTTATCTCTGGGTAAGTTTATCTTAAGCAATGTAAACTAGTAACATCGTTTACATCTAAGTATAATTGTCTCTAAACTTTCCATCCACAAATGGCTTGCCCATAGCAAACATTTTTTCACATTTTTCCCTACAGCAATTCTTTAAAATCTCTTAGCAGGATCTGTATGGCAACCACCTGTAGCTCTAAAATCATTAAAGTATACAATCCCATACTTAAACAGTGATTATTGTTAATTAAATGGGCTGTTGCCTGGCTAGCTGTGGGCTTTTGCCCCCTGGCCGAGGACTTTTGCCCCATACGTGCCTTCCCTAAAAACCCTGTACTAAAAATCAAATGAGAATCAAGATTTCTAACCCTCTACAATTTATTCATTCACCGATGAACACATGTTGACTCCGTTTCCTAAATGCTACAATGAACATGGGAGTGCAGATATTTATTCAATGTATTGATTTTATTTTCTTTAGATATATACCATGTAGTGGGACTGTTGGATCATTTGGTATTTCTATTTTTGATTTTGTGAGGAATAGCCATACTGTTTTCCACAATGGCTGTATTAATTTACATTTCCACCAAAAATGTGCAAAGGTTCCCTTATCTCCACAACCTTGCCAACACTTGTTATCCTTTGTTATTTTGATAACAGCCATTCTAACAGGTGTGAGTCGATATCTCCTTGTGATCTTAAAGTACGTTTATCTGATGGTTAGTGATGTTAAACATTTTTTCATATACCTACTGGCTATTTGTATGTCTTCTTGAGGAATGTTTAGTCAGGTCCTTTGCCCATTTTTTAATTGGGTTATTTGTTTTCTTGCTATTGAGTTTGATTTCCCTATATGAGTATATTTTGGATATTAACCCCTTTTCAGATGTATAGTTTGCAAATATTTTCTGCTATTTTTTAAGGTGTCTCTTCATTCTGTTATTTTCTTTGCTGTGCAAAAGCTGTTTAGTTAGATATGGTCCCTTTTGTCAATTTTTGCTTTTGTTGCCTGTGTTTCTATGGGTCATATCCAAAAAAATTCATTGCCCTGACTAGTGACATGGAAATTTTTCACTCGGTTTTCTTCTAATAGTCTTATAGTTTAGGTCTTATTTTCAGTCTTCAATCTATTTTGAGTCAGCTTTTGTATATGGAATGAGATAAAGTTCTAATTTCTTCTTTTTCATGTGGTTATCCAGTTAGCCCAGCACCGTTTATTGAAGAAACAGTCCTTTCCCATTGTGTGTTCTTGACACTTTTATCAAAAATCAATTGTCATAAATGTGTGGCTTTATTTTTGTACTCTCTATTCTGTTCCATTGATGGATGTGTCTGTTTTCATGTTATTATGATGCTGTTTTTATTCCTATACCTTTGCAGCAGACTTTGAAATCAGATAGTGTGATGCCTCTGTCTTTATTTTCTTAAGATCGCTTTAGCTATTCAGGGACTTTCTTAGTTCCACACAAAATTTAGATTTTTTAAATTTCTATTTAAAAAGTCATTGGAATTTTGATAGGGATTGCATTGAATCCATAGATTGCTTTGGAATAGTTATGTGCATTTTACCAATATTAAATCTTCCAATTAATAAGCACAGAATACCTCTCCATTTATTTGTGTATTCTTCAATTTTTTATCAATATTTTATATTTTTCACCGTACAATTTTCATCTACTAGATTAAATATATACCTAAGCATTTTATTTTATTTTTTTAGCCATTGTAAATTGGATTGTTTTATTAATTTCTATTTTTGGATAGCTCATTGCTAGTGTACAGAAATACTACTGATTTTTGTATGCTAATTTTGTATCCTGCAACTTTACTGATTTTTTTACTTGTTTATTTAGTTTATTTGTTTTTTATTGGAGTCTCTAAAGTCTCCAATATATTTGTTATCTGCAAACAGGGACAATTTAACTTTATTTTTTCCTGTGTGGATGACTTATATTTCTTTCTCTTGCCCAGTTGCTCTGGCTAAGACTCCTGGAACTATGCTGAGTAGAAGTCGTGACAGTGGGCATCCTTGTCTTATTTCAAATCTTAGAGGAAAAGCTTTCAGCTTTTCTCAATTCAGTTTGATGTTAGCTGTGGGTTTGTCATATATGGCCTTTACTGTGTTGTGGTGTATTTATCTTATACCTAATTTCTTGAAAGTTTTTATCATGAAATGATGTTAGATTTTGTCAAGTGCTTTTTCTGCATCTATTGAGATAATCATATGTTTTTTTATTTGTCCTTCATTCAGGTAATGTGGTGTACTACATTTATAGATTCATGTGTGTTGAATCATCCTTACAATCCTGGGATTAATCGCACTTGATCATAATGAAGGATTTTTTTACAGTGCTGTTAAATTCAGTTTGCTAGTATTTTGTGGAGGATTTTTGCATCTATGTTGACCAAGAATATTTACCTATAATTTTCTCTTTTATGTAGTGTCTTTGACTGGCTTTTGTATCAAGGTGATAATAGCCTTTTAATAAGAATTTTGAAGTATTCCCTCTTCAAGATTTTGGAAGAGTTTGAAAAGGATTGCTGTAAGTTCTTTAAATTTTTGGTAGAATTCAGTACTAAAGACATCAGGTCCTGGGTTTTGTGGGAGTTTTTTGCCTGTTTTATTTATTTATTTTTTTTATGAGAGACTATTTACTATTGTTTTAATCTCCTTATTTATTATTGGTATATTCAGATTTTCTATTTCTTCATTATTCAGTCTTGGTCAGTTGTATTTGTCCAGGAGGTTACCCATTTTTTTTCTAAATTTATCCAATACTTTGGTATATAAGTGTTTATAGTAGTGTCTTATGAGCCTTTGCATTTATGTAATATCGGTTATAATTTCTCCTCTTTAATTTCTAATTTTATTTGCATTGTATTTTTTTCTTAATTTAGCAAAAGTTTTGTCAATTATTTTTCTTTTCAAAAAGCCAATTCTTAGTTTCCTTAATCTTTTTTATTTTATTTTTTCAAATCTCTATGTTATTTACATCTGGTCTGATCTTTAAGATTCATTCTCTTCTTCTGATAACTTTGGGCTTAGTATTTTTTTGTTTGTTTGTTTGTTTCTTGAGGTATGATGTTAGGTTGTTTAAATCTTTCTTCCTTTTTTGATGTAGTCATTTTTTGCTATTAATTTCTCTCTAAGAATTGCTTTTGCTTCATCCAATAAGTTTTGGTATGTCATGTTTCTATTTTTCTTTGTCTTAAAATAGTTTTTCTCTTTTAATTTTTGTATTAATCCATTGTTTGTTTAGGAAGATGGTTATTATTTTCCGTACATGAGAGTTGTTCAAAAACTTTGTGGCAAATAGAATTGAAAGATAATATGAATCTTTCCATGAACATTTTGAAGTACCCTATTTTGGGAATTTTTTCAAAATTCCTTCTGTTAGCGATTTCTAGTTTTATAACACTGTAGTCAGAAAAGATACTTGAAATAATTTCAGAGAGTTTTAAAATTTGTTAAGACTTGTTTTGTGGCCAAATTTATGATCTATTATGAAGAATGTTTCACGTGCACTTGAGAAGAACGTATATTTAGCTGTTGTTAGATGGAATGTCTGTATATTTCTGTGAGGTCCATTTGGTATACAATGAAGTTTAAGTCCATTTTTTTTTTTTCTAAGTCGCTGTCCAGATGATCTATCCTTTGCTATAAGTGGGCTATTAAAATCCACTACTATTATTGTATTAAAGTCTCTCTCTTCCTTCAGCTCTATTAACATTTTCCTTATATATTTAGGTACTCCAATGATGGGTGCATATATATTTACAATTGTTATATCCTCTTGCTAAATTGATATCTTTATTACTGTCTAATTACCTTCTTTGTCTCTTTTCACTATGTTTGACTTAAAGTCTATTTTATCTTACAAGAGAATGAATACCCCTGCTCTCTCCAGTTTTTATATGCATGGAATATCTTTTTCTATCCCTTTACTTTCAATGTATGTGTGTCTCCAAAGCTGAGGCAAGTCACTTGTAGGCAGCATAAAGTTGAATCTGGAACCTGGGACAAGGGGGACATGCCCAGTGCTGGGTTGGACTGGGGCAGGCCTAGTGATGGGATGTGAGGTAACTCTGTGGCCCTAGGCTTCAGGCCCAGTTCAGTTTCCAGACCAGCTCAAAGCCAGGTCATCCCATGTTGCACCAGGCTTCAGGCCCACACCAGTGCCAGGTCAACACTGATTCTTCAAGGGTAGGTCTGAAACTCATATATGCATGGGCTGACCTGACGCCTGGGTCCACAATGGCTGACTCAGTCTGGGGTGAGCCTTAAGTATGAGTCTCTAGAGGCCAGTCAGGCACTAGGATGGACCTTGAGACTGAAATCACAGGGACTGAGCTGGCCATGAAGCAGGTCTAAAGCCTAAGGCCATGAGAGCTGTCCTGGAGCCTGGGTCTGCAGGAGTTGTTCTGAAGCCTTGGTTGTCAGGGGCTGGCCTAGTGTCAGTTTTTATTGGGATGGGCCTAGACCCTGGGTCTGCTGGAACAGATTGAACCCAGGCCTACAGGGACTGACAGTAGAGTCTGGGGCTATGGAGACTTGCCTAGAACCTAGGGGGTCCTGATGCTGGGATAGGCATGAAGTCTGAGTATGTGAAAGCTTGTCTAGAACCAGAGATTGTAGGTACTGACCTGGGTCCTGTAGCAATGGAGGTTGGCCTGAACTTGGATCCACTGGAGAGGTCTTGGAATATGTATCTATAAGAGCCAGCCCAGCACTGGGGTCTACTGAGATGGGCCTGGAACCCAGGTCTGCTGGAACAGGACTGGGCTATGTCTTCTGCAGCATGGTTCCCCAAGGGCCAGCCTGGAGAATGGATCCACAGGGACTGGCCTGGGACTGGACAGTTCTGGAGCCTGTGTCCATGGGTGCCTGCCTTGTACCTGAGTCCAGGGATGAATCAGAGTCTTTAAGACACTTGAGCAAAGAGGTAATGTGGTTCCTCAGAGAAGAGTTTAAGAACAAAATGTATTCTAATAAAGACTAACCATATATTTAAATATGTGCAGTTGGTTTAAGAAATTGGTGAGGGATAATATTTTGAGTCAAGAGGAAATCTTAAAAGTCTCTTAGGCAAGAGAATAAGTTGGTTCCAACTAAATGAAGCAGCAAAGGCAACAATACAAATTCCCCTTTGTGTTTTCCTGTAATATAAAAATATCAGAAACACATTTTAGGAACTCAGAATATGTCAGTGGAAGAAATGATAAACTCAAGATAATCTCAGGTATTTATTCTACCTATAGCTACTTGTAGTTTTGATGAGAATGAGATACTTAGAAAATGAACAGTTGGATATGTACTGTCAATGACCAGTATTTTGTTCTTTAGACTATGATTTGAAATACTCAGAGTAAAGTATGGATGAAATGATTTTCACAAAGATGGAAAAGAACAATTTTGCCTGGAACCATGAATTTCTAAACAGAAAACAGTATTGGTTTTGATACCTATTTGTTTTTAATAAAGTGTTCTTCATAGAACCCATTCTCTGGTTGAGAGCTACAGTTACTATATTTTTTTTTTCCTTCTTTTTGGTTTCTTGATATTATTCTGATTTTTCAATATAGATTTTCATAGTTGAGAGCTACAGTTGCTATATATTTTTTTTTTTCCTTCTTTTTGGTTTCTTGATATTATTCTGATTTTTCAATATAGATTTTCATTTTCTTTTTTCATTTGTTCTTTCTTTCCTTCCTTCCTCATTTGTTCCCTCTCAGGTTTTTTTACTGTACATTCATACAATTGGATTGATTGTGTTTCTCACTTTATTACATCCCTTTTATATTTAATTTCTTCATGTAATTTTATCATTTCTTATATCACCCATCTCTGAATCTGTTTTCCCCACCATAGACATCTATTCTTGCTTATCTAATGTGAGTTCTTCCAAATTATCTTTGGCATATTTATTTGTAAATATATATGTTCATAAACAATAAATAGTATTGTTTTAGGTAAAAGAAACAAAACAAAACAAAAACCAAAAGAACAGTGTTAGTTTCGGTGTAAATAAGGATGGAGGAAATACATTACAAATCACGGTATTAAAGCCGACAGAAAAATATCACATGAGAAAAGAGTAAAAAATTGAATGATGCCCAATATTTACATGAGGGGAAATTGGAGACTAAAATGGAGCAATACTTTTAATCATTTTAAGGATAATAACCACTACAGCTAATATTATAACACAAGTAGATAAATATGACACTATAAGTTGCATAAATAAACTCAAACTTGCAAAATGGTGATGGGATGGTACTCATCATTTCAAAAATTCAGACCTGATGTGGTGTGCATGTGTGTGTGTGTGTGTTATAAATTGAATAGCACCATGGATTGAGAAAATATTGAGCCATATATAAGTTAATGAAATAGAGGTGATTTTTAGGAAAGAACAAGTAGGAGGAAGAAAGAGCACAAGAGGCATCATTGTGGAAAACATGAAAACTTAGCGAGCTTCCCTAGTTAAAGAAAATGCATAAATGGTCATAGTGGGGCTGAGATAGCTTCTAAAGTGGTGCTGAGTCAAGATTTATAATACTATAAGAAAAAAATTCTAGTAAGAGTCATAGGAAAAATTTTTAGTAAGTTTGGATGGCCCAACTCATGAGGCTCTCCCAAGGCTGAAATTTTTAGCATCTTGTTTAGTCTTTGTCATACAACTTTTATACTCTTTCTTATGACAATCCCAAATGTTCTTAATTACTTTCCTTACTACCACATTCTTAGAATAGAATATATCTTGCTCAAGTAACAAAGAAAGTAGTGGTTATTTGAATCTAAGCTTATCTAGACTTTAACAACACTACCTTTCATTCTGAAAAACAAAAAATAATTTATTTTATTCATTTAAAATTTAGGCTTTCCAGATATGAATTAATTTAATCTCTTCCTGA
>NW_007729674.1:170282-172286 GCF_000696425.1 Galeopterus variegatus
TTTATTTTATTCATTTAAAATTTAGGCTTTCCAGATATGAATTAATTTAATCTCTTCCTGACTTTTCTTAGACATTGTCCTGTCAATTATGTCCACTTCCTCTACTTTTATCTCCACTGGCCCCACTTCCTCCACACGTAGCATGCACACATTTATCTCCAATATAAACTCTCTCCTTTCTTAATTCTTTTTATATTTCCTTCTATAACTGTTTTTTTCCAGCTCCTTCATCTTCTATTGCATATTCTTTAAGTATCTGTTTCCCTAGGTTATCATTTATTTTACTTTCTTCCTGAAATACTTCCAAATCTATATTCATATTTTTATTTTCTCCTCTCATTCTAGTTATAATCAATTTTTCCAGGAACCAATGGACTCCATTTATCTGGATGTACTGTATGTACATCAAACATCATACAAAACATTCATTTCTCTCTTCTCCTTTCTCAATTTTTTGGTGTGTTTAGTTTGGTGTTAAGTTTAATTAATCATATTCTACTTTTTTTTNTTTTTTTTCTTCTTCTTAACATTCAAATGATCACTACATCATGGCAGTCATATATTAGAAATGTCTCTAAAATTCATTCTAATTTTTATGTATTATACTGTTTAGTTTGAATCTTCTGTAGATTCTTCTGTCCCCAAACTCACTGAAGCTAAATGCCCACTGTATGTTGAGGGTGAGAAATCCTATTTTGCTAGTTGAAAGTTGAAGGCCTTAAAGAGCTGATTAGATTGGAGGACCATGCTCATTTACAAGGGAACTATATTAAGGGTTGGTTGGTTAGCTCAGTTGGTTAGAGTATGGTATTGGTAACACCAAGGTCAAGGATTTGGATCCACCCTACCAGCCAGCTGCCAAAAACAAACAAGCAAAGGAACTGCATTAAGAACCAAAAATGACTTCTCGGCAGGGACAATGGAGGCCAGAAGGCAGTGGAACACTATATCGAAAGGCCGAAGGAAAATAATTTAACTAAAACTCTTATACCAGTAAAGCTGTCTTTCAAACATGAAGGCAAAACAAAGACTATTCCAGGTTTAAGAAAAAAAAAAAAAAAAAAAAAATGTGAGACAATTTGTCCTGCCAGGGCTGCCCCACAAGACAAGTCCCCTGGACTTTGGACTTTCCATCCTCCAAAACTTGTAAGAAATAATTTTCATTTTCTTATAAATTACCTAGTTCCAGGTATTTTGTCATAAGTGACAGACATGGACTATTACAGAAAATTGGTATTATAACAGACCAATACAGAAAAGTGGAGTGTTGCTTATAGCAGATACTAGAAAATGTGGAAGCGGCTTCACAACTGGATAATGGACAAAAGCTGAAAGAACTTTAATAAGCAGGTTAGAAAAAGCATAGCTGCTGGTGCAAGTTTAGAAGACAAGAAAATCAAGGAAAGTCTGGAACTTCTTAGAGACTGGTTAAATAGCGGTCAACAGAATGATAGAAATACAGACAGTAAAGGCCATTCTGAGAAGATCTCTAATGCCAATGAAAAGAAATTTGGTGTAAAGATTACCCTTACTATGAACTGGAAAAGAACCTGGCTGCATTCTGTTCATGCCCAAAAGTTTTACGGAATGTGGAACTTAAAGATGCTGAACACTTTGGCAGAAGAAATTTCTAAGCAGTAAATCATGCGGGAAGTCACATGCCTACTTGCAACAACCTACACTGGGTTATGGCAGAAAGGCATAACATAAAGCCAGAATTTATAATTCAAAATAAGGCAGAGGGCAAAATATTGGAAAACTTTCATCCTGGTCATGTGGTAGAGAAGCAGAGAGCATTTTCAGAAGAAAAATGCAATGGTGCAATCCAGTGACTGTTTGCTAAGGAGGTTAGTACAGAAGAAAGGGATTATGAAGAGAATGGAAAAAAAAAAAATCTTGAAGGCATTTCAGAGGCTTCTTCTTTCATTACAGGCCCAGAGGCTTAGGGAGACAGAGTGATACTGGGGAACAGAGACCACTGAGACACCCTCTATGGACTCACTA
>NW_007729674.1:174047-181956 GCF_000696425.1 Galeopterus variegatus
CCCACTGTAACTGTTGAGCATGGGAAATCCTATTATGGTAATTGAAAGGTGAGGACTTGAACAGCTGTTTAGATTGTAGGACCATGCTCTAGTGAATGGATTAGTAATGGTGGCCATGGGCATGGTTCAGAGGACTTCAAAAGGAGATCATGTGAGAGTTTGACTCTCTCTGCTCTGCTATTCAGCCATGTGAGACCCCCATGTCACTGTCACCACCAACAAGGCCTTCACCAGATGCATCCCCTGGGCTTTGGACTTCCCAGCCTCTGAAACTGTAATAAATTTCATTTTCTTATAAATTACCAAGTTTCAGGTATTTTGTTATAAGCAACAGAAATTGACTAATACAGAATCCTAATATTATTCCTCCTGCGTCCAAACAACTTTTCCACACTATAGCCATAGTACTTTTCCAAAGAAGCAAAATCAGTAATGTCACTTTCCAGATTAAAAAGTACTTTTGACTTTCATTTTCTTTAGGCCACATTCTACACTTGTCAGTATAAAGCTACTTCATATTCTGCCCTCTAACTTACTTTGTTTATCACCTCTTTCTACTACCAATGTTCTTAAACTTCTATCTCAAAGAACACCTCAATACTGTCAATCATATCTGGTCTCTGATTGCTATAAGCACTACAACATAAAAAAAAAANCATCCTGGTCATGTGGTAGAGAAGCAGAGAGCATTTTCAGAAGAAAAATGCAATGGTGCAACCCAGTGACTGTTTGCTAAGGAGGTTAGTACAGAAGAAAGGGATTATGAAGAGAAGGAAAAAAAGATCTTGAAGGCATTTCAGAGGCTTCTTCTTTCATTACAGGCCCAGAGGCTTAGGGAGACAGAGTGATACTGGGGAACAGAGACCACTGAGACACCCTCTATGGACTCACTACCCAGGGCCACCTTGGGATGCTGGTCTCTGCACCAGCACTCTGTCTGCTTTGGCTGCCCCAGCTGTGGATAAATTGACCCCAGGTGTGGCAGGGCATGCGACTTTGGAAAATACAAGCCACAAGCCTTCCTGGCACCCACATCTTGTTAAGGTTTCAGGCACACGGAATGTCAGAGCTGTAAAGGCTTAGGTACTTCCACCCTGATTTCAAAGGATGTATGGAAAAGCCTAGCAGCCCAGGAAGAGATCTGTGTCAGGGGCAAATTCACTGCATAGAGTCTTCACTAAAGCAATACCAAGAGGACATGTGGGGTCAGAGTTGTAGCAGAAAAACCCTATCAGTGCCATGTCTGGTGGAGGCACAAGAGAGGGACTTCCAAAACTGTGGAGCTACCAGTGTGCAACAACCAGCCCGTGAGAGCTAAAACATAATGGGAGACCAAAAAAGCCATAGGAGCATAGCTGACTGAGAATTTGGAGACCCAATCCCTGTACCATCTTGCAGAGGGCATAGAACATGGAATCAAGGTAAATGATTCACCAGCTGTAAGATTTAAAACCTTCCCTGCTGGGTGTTGGACTTGCTTAGGACCTATTACCCCTTTCTTTTGGCTTATTTCTCCCTTTTTGAATGGGAATATGTACCCTATGCTTGTCCCACCATTGTATCGTGGCAGTAGATAACTTGTTTTGACTTCACAGATGGGACTTTGAACTTTGGACTTTTGAGTTGAAGCAAGACTTTGAAGATGAAATGAATGTATTTGTATGTGAGAAGGATATGAGTTTGGTGGGGACGGAATGCTGCAGATTGAATGCCCTCCCCACCAAACTCATTGAAGCTTAATCCCCACTGTAACTGTTGAGCATGGGAAATCCTATTATGGTAATTGAAAGGTGAGGACTTGAAGAGCTGTTTAGATTGTAGGACCATGCTCTAGTGTTGGTTCCTCGCCACCGGGGACCAACAACACAGGGCGGGAAGGGACCCCGGACCAGNTCAATACTGTCAATCATATCTGGTCTCTGATTGCTATAAGCACTACAACATAAAAAAAAAAATTCTTCCCAGAATTTCCTACTTTTTAAAAAAATCTCCTACCCATTTTTTAATAAACCACTTCAAGTAAATGACAATAAAATATCTCTCCTAAATTCTCCAGACTGCATTACATTATCTGTACATTGTACTCTCAAATCACTCGACCCAATTCTCTTCCACAGCAATTATCACAATAAATTTTAACTGTTTATATAATCATGAACTCATTTACATTTCATAGGTACAAATATATTTACAATATACAGGGTGTATATATCTATATCTAATTATATTATATACCATCCATATCTTAAATATATATATATATATATATACACACATACACATCACAATGACATTTTGATCAAAATTTTACAACACCCCTTTCAAAGTTTTTCAGTAGACCTAAGAGGCAAGGCACAATCTTAATGCCAGTTCTAGAGTATCTCTTCAACAGTAAATAAATAACATCTTAGTTAAATCCCTATTTGATTCTGTCATAATTAATTTTTCAACTGAAAAATATAAACACAACAAACATGGTACTGAAAAAATGTAACTAAGGGTAAATAAAATTTTTCAGTGTAAAACTGTGGATGAGTTCAATCTACCTAGTCCAAATATCTTTCATAAGTAATGATGCATTTTATGGCAGAGATTACTGGATCACTTTCAGAAATATTTGAGATATTGGGAGAAAAGGTAATTATGGAAAATTATTAGAAATGTAGCAAAGTAGCAAAATTTAAAAATAAGAAGTAGAGTCATCATTCATATATTGGGTACTTTCTAAGTAGTAGGCCCTATGGTAGGAATTTAGAATATAGAGTTGAGATAAACAATGATAATCCCTGATTTCAAGGCAATTTATCCTAAATATTAATCATACCTATATACACAAACTATAATATGTTTTATTTTTAAAAATCATATATATTGAGAAAATTTAACATGTAAATATGGCTTTGAGTTAGCACTCAGCAATTACCTTTTTGAAAAAAAATATGTAAATATTACATTTGGTCTAATGGTCACCTTAAAGACTTACATGTCTAATATTATTTCTGAACACAATTTTAGAATGGATGATTCAAATGAGAGCTTATAAACACCTAAATAAGGATACATTAACTATTAAAAATTATGAAATATGTACCTGATCATATGTTGAGTTTATCTAATTCCCACTTACTGGTGGTTTTGGTGTCTCAAGGATATATGATAAATTTGGAGATTCTGGACTTCAAAAAATCATCTACCATGTTACTTCATGTCAGTGTAATACAGTAAACCAAATACAAAAACAGAGTGGATTAGTAATTGATGAATAATTATATTTAAAGAGTTCTGTCAATGGATCAATACCAACATGGAACTGTTGGTGGTAACCTATAAATTGGTTGTAAAAGTATTTTGAAGAGGATGTTAGATTATTATTCAACAAATATCCACTCCTTCTATGACATCTGCATTGTGGGAATATGTGAGGGCACTTCAAAAGTTCATGGAAAGATTCATATTATCTTCTAATTCTAATTTTTCAGAAACTTTTTGCAGTACCCTCATTTGTCTCTCCAGGATGTTGAACTTATTCATGTGGCTTGCTTTGACATCACAGTAAGTAAAACACACTTCTGCACCCTAGATTTTAGTCTCAACCATGTGTTTTGGTGAATGAGATGCTGGTGGATAAAAACTGACAGGCATGAAACAAGCTTTGTGAAACTGGGCTAACTTTTATATTTTTTACCATTGCTATGAGAAGAACATGCCTAGCTTATTCCACCTGTATAACCCAGAACGTATTTTTTGTTTCTTCATTTGCTATGAATAGAACATATCCAGTTTAGCCCACTGGTTCTATTCCAAGGAGGGTCAGAGACATTGGAGCAGACTAGATTTGACATGCAGTTTGGAGTCAAGCCCAGCCAAGCCCAAATTAAATCAGCAGAATCCCAGCTGATTTACGAATGTATGAGCAGAAATAAGTAAGATTTTAGGGTGTTTTGTCACATAGCAATTGCTAACTAATAGTGTGAGGCACAACCAGGAATTTACAGAAAATGAAATAGAATGAAACAAAATAGAACAGAAAATGTCAGAATGGTTAATTCACAGTAGGAACAAAAATTTAATTACTAAAATTAATTGACTTTAAGTATACATAAATATTTAAATATACATACATGTGTTCTGGGCCACATATAAAATGTTGTTTTTACTGTGTTTCATGATTCTTTAAAAATTGAAAATCGCTGGCCCTAATAAAATTCTGGAGTATGCCACACAGTACTCTGTCATTAACCCTACATATTCAACCTTTTTTAGCAACTCAAGTCAGATATAAAATGAATGCTGACCAAATTTGTAAATCCCTGAAACCTGTGGGAGGAATAATGAATAATTTAGATAACAGATTCAGGGTTACAAAAGAATTCTCTTCTTTGATCCACAAGTGAAAGAGATTTAGTTAACAGTAAACTGAGTATAAGTCAATGATGTATGGTGACCATTAAAGTACCAAATTGTGTCACATAATTCATCACTGGAAATATATGTCAGAGATGAAGGACAAGAGAATCTAGTTCCACTCTGTTTGAGGGTAGACCATAGTTGACATATTACATTCAATTTAGGACACTGAAATGTCTATAATGCTTTGAAAATATCTACCTAACATTGAAAGACTTTGGTTGCATGTATAATATGTGAAGTGGCTTTTGCTGTGGAGTGAATGTTCCCCCAAACTCATCGAAACTTAAATTGCATCCCCCAAAGTTCCAGGTATTAGAAACTTGGCTCCCACTGTGACAGTGTTAAGATGGTGGGAAATCCTATTATTGTAATCGAAAGGTGGGACCTTGAAGAGGTGATTAGATTATGAACAACCTACCGTAGAGAATGGCTTAATGGTAGTCATGGGCATAGTTCTGAGGGCTTTAAAAGAAGAGCACATGAGAAGTTCCCCTTCTGCTCTGCCATTCTGCCATGTGAGACCCCTGCATCACTGTCATCACCAACAAGACCTTCACCAGGTGTGTTCCCTGGACTTTGGACTTCCCAGCCTCTGCAACTGTAAGAAATAAATTCCATTTTCTTACAAATTACTCAGTTCCAGGTATTTTGTTATAAGCAACAGAAACAGACTAATGCAGGCTTTACGCCAGATGATGTAAAGAATGTCATAAATAAGTAGAGAACTTTTGTTTATCGTAGGAGAAACTCACTGGACAAGTGTGTAAAGACAATTTTTTGTGTTTGAAAGGTGGATGAGACTTCTTTTGTATGGCAGTAGGGCAGCATGATGTAGCTCATTTAGAAGAAAGTTTAATTATGTGAGATGATAAGGTAAGTGTAATGGGGTGTTGAATCAAAACAGAAACATATTAGTGAGGAGTCATCAACACTTATTCAATTTGATAGAGAAGCCTTCTTTGCGTAGTGGGATTCCAGAAAATATTTTAATTACAAGCTTAAGAGGAATACCAAATGGTAGAAAAGGTGGAATAAGGAAAACATTAGAAGGGAGAAAGTGTGGGAAAGATAGTGTACTTAATAAAAAAGGACTGTAGATTAATTAGAAGATGGGGGAGGGAGAATTTGAGAAGTAAAGGTAAACACCTCTCAGAGAAGGCTAGTGGAGAGAATGAAAGTCTTGAACTAGTGGAAATGATGAGATCCTCTATAGAGAGGCAGCAGGATTCAGGCAAGTCTAGAGGCATGGAATGTGATAAGAAAGTTGCAACAGTTTAGAACACCAAAAGCCTCTCAAACATTCAGGGTATCTGCTTATTTTATTTTTCAAATACTTGAACATAAACACTTTAAATGTGAATTCAATATTTAGAATTGACCTGAGGGTGAGTGTTTANCAAATTACTCAGTTCCAGGTATTTTGTTATAAGCAACAGAAACAGACTAATGCAGGCTTTAAGCCAGATGATGTAAAGAATGTCATAAATAAGTAGAGAAGTTTTGTTTATAGTAGGAGAAACTCACTGGACAAGTGTGTAAAGACAATTTTTTGTGTTTGAAAGGTGGATGAGACTTCTTTTGTATGGCAGTAGGGCAGCATGATATAGCTCATTTGGAAGAAAGTTTAATTATGTGGAATGATAAGGTAAGTGTAATGGGGTGTTGAATCAAAACAGAAACATATTAGTGAGGAGTCATCAACACTTATTCAATTTGATAGAGAAGCCTTCTTTGCGTAGTGGGATTCCAGAAAATATTTTAATTACAAGCTTAAGAGGAATACCAAATGGTAGAAAAGGTGGAATAAGGAAAACATTAGAAGGGAGAAAGTGTGGGAAAGATAGTGTACTTAATAAAAAAGGACTGTAGATTAATTAGAAGATGGGGGAGGGAGAATTTGAGAAGTAAAGGTAAACACCTCTCAGAGAAGAGAATGAAAGTCTTGAACTAGTGGAAATGATGAGATCCTCTATAGAGAGGCAGCAGGATTCAGGCAAATCTGGAGGCATGGAATGTGATAAGAAAGTTGCAACAGTTTAGAACACCAAAAGCCTCTCAAACATTCGGGGTATCTGCTTATTTTATTTTTCAAATACTTATGGTGAACATAAACACTTTAAATGTGAATTCAATATTTAGAATTGACCTGAGGGTGAGTGTTTATCATTTTTTTATATTTTTAGGCATTTGCCTGTGACATTGCATGACTACTTAATGAAGAAATCATAAATTTAAAATGGCATAGGATCAGTTTTGCTTGTTCTTATTCATCTGTTAATTTATCTTGAGCAGTTACTGTTTGTTTTGCAGGAAATTTTTAAGGAACATATTATAAGATACATATTCTTTGTAATAGTTTTCTCAAAGCTCATTACATTCCTGAGAGTTACTGAATATCTTGGAGTTAGAGTGAGACTTGGAACCATTTAGTGTAAATATATTCCAAAATCAGACTACCACCTAAACTTCTCATAGATGTTCATTCATCATCTGCTTGAATAGTGTCAGTGACCTGGTTGATATCGGTATCCACTCTTATGTAATCATATTAATACAATTTATTTTTTAATTTTATAAATAACTATCATTTACAACCAACTTCTGTGTGTTTGTGTGTATACATACATACATATACATATATATATATATATATTTTTTTTTTTAACTAAAGCAATCTCCCAATTTACTGAAATGTATCCCAAGAGCAAAAAATAAAATCAACATACTCTGCTAACAATTGAAACTTAAAATTTAGTTTTCTGACTTGCCATTTTGGATGTAGCTTGCTCCTGAAGGAAATTTCTCCAGCTTATATCCTGACAGTAAGACTTGTTTTCTCAGATCAATGGTTCTCAACCTTTTTAATGTTTTTGTACCATTGAAAAGCTAATTCCATAATTTGAAGGATATTGAAAACTGTGAGCTTTTATCTCAGAAAAAAAATGACCATAAGATTAAGATTTGCATATGCTGTCAGTAGGATGGCAAATTGATTGAATCCATTTGTGGACCTAGAGTTTTAAGAATCCCTGATTTGGATGTACATAGAGTTGAANTGAATCCATTTGTGGACCTAGAGTTTTAAGAATCCCTGATTTGGATGTACATAGAGTTGAAATCACCCCACTGGATCATTTATGGAGAAAGAGATTTCCTTGTGTGCTGAACCATTTCCAGTTTCTCTCTTTAGGTCATGGGTTCCTCTGAATTTACATTTTCAAGATTGTGATGATCTTTATTAACGTGAACATTTGAGAGAATACAATATTATTATTCATTCTAGATAACTTTACCAAAAATTTACTCATGTAGGAGAGTTTTTCTCTTGTTCCTAATGTGGAGATTTGAAAATTTAATATGGGCAGAAGTAAGGCAAAAGTGAATTATTATTTAGATGTAAAAACAGAAACCTACCTTAGTTCCCTGTCAATAGTTACAAAACTAATCATAGCTCTGAATACAAGCTCTTTTCCATTTAAGGAAAACATGTAAAATAAGA
>NW_007729674.1:182385-184263 GCF_000696425.1 Galeopterus variegatus
TCTCCAAAGTTCTCTCTTTCCTTTGCAGATATGATGGGGAAAAGTTGCAACCCAGAGCACATCTCCCTTGTTTAGGGAGAATGCAATGAAATGATACTTTGTTTTGATTTGTTATATTTTAATACACGGAGTCTCAGATCTGGAGCATGGATGGCAGAAAGAGCTATTTTTTTTCTCTGTAAGGTGAGAATGTTTATTTTTATTTTCATTATCTTCTTTTGTTTTGGGAGTGCTGGAGGGCACAAGCAAGGAAAAGAAAGGCAATAAAAGAAGAGATTTAGTATCATAAACCACAAGCAGATAGAAATGGTTTACAGGCTAAAAACAGGTAAGTAAAGTATTTAATTTTAAGTTGCTTTCATTACTGTGATATGAATTCCCTTCACCTCTCCAATGCCTGATGTAAATGGCACTTTATCAAATCAAGGCTGAAGGATGAAGTAATCTATCTGCATTAGCTGGACGTACAGAGTAGGGAACAGTTATGGGGGATGTGATAAGACTGTGCATACCTCACAGAAGCTGGATCCTGGAGAGCAAATGACCATGAGAAAGTCAAGTCTGGAAAATATAGAGAATTCTTAAGGAATAGAATTAGAGGGTTGGCACTAAGACCTGGGTTACATACAATAAACATGTATATGTAACATTAATTAATTCATCACAAGTATTTCATTTTTTGAAATGATTAAACATGAGTCTTGTAGTTTTCTAAAATAATTCAAAAGTTCATTCTTCTTATTAAAATATTCAGCTATCTGTTTCGAAAAGTTTGTGTGCAAGAATCAGGCAGTAATCATAAAAATAAGTTCTCATTTAGGCTCTACTGGCAAAGAGTAACATCACTCAGAAAAATGTTTCATTTAATTTAAAGCTTCAAAACTAATAACTAACAGTCTGAATAATTCCCAAAAGGGGAAAAAAATAAGTGGAAGTTTATAGATACATGTCTATCTCTAATCCGTACCTTAGAATAATCAATCCTTCTATTGTTAAGAATTTCTGGAAATGCCTTGTATATAACAAGCTATTGATCAAGAATTTAAAAAATACTTTGTTATTTTATGGGTATATTTAAATTGAAAATATTTTGATTTTTGGATATATTATATCATTTCTTATACACAAAATACAGTAGTCCCCCATTATCCAACAGGAATATATTCCAAAATATGAATGCCTGAAACCTCAAATAATACTGACCTCTGCATATACTATGTTTTTTCCTATACATACCTATGTATAATAAAGTTTAATTTATAATTTAGGCACAGTTATCTCAGTTGGTTAGAGCACGGCCCTGTAACAGCAAGGCCAAGGGTTCAGTTCTCTATACTGGCCAGAAGCCAAAAATAAATAAATTAGGCACAGTACTTTTGTACTTTGGGGCCATTATTAAGTAAGATAAGGGTTACTGGAACACAAACTGTGCGACAGTTGATTTGATAAACAAGAAAGCTATTAAGTGACGAATGGGCCTGTGGTGTAGACAGCACGGATACACTGGATGAAGGGATAATTCACATCCCTGGTGGAGAAGGCGAGATTTCATCATGCTCTTTAGAATGGTGTGCAATTTAAAATATGAATTGTTTATTTCTGTAATTTTTCATTTAACATTTTTGAACCACAGTTGACTGCAGATAGTGAAACCTTGGCTAAGGAGGGATGGCCGTATCCAGAATAGGCAAATACATAGTGTCAGAAAGTACTTTGGCGGTGCCCAGGGGCGAGTGGGAGGGACAGATGAGGACTGACTGCCAATACATATGGGGTTTCTTTTTGGGGTGATGAAAATGTTCTAAAACTACAAATTAGTGATAGTTACAGGACTCTATGAATCTACTAAAAAACATTGAATTATGTACTTTAAAGGAA
>NW_007729674.1:185432-186829 GCF_000696425.1 Galeopterus variegatus
AAAGGTACATATCTGTATGTATTATATTAGGCATATTGTCTTTAACAAAGTATAATTTAAGTATTGCATTGGTTCTTCTGTTCTTACTTTTTATAATGAGGAGAGTCTTTCAATCACAGGACATATAATATTTTTCATTCAGTCTGATTTCTCCTCTGTGTTTGAAGTGGCTTTCTATGTATAGTATGTAGCAATCTTGGCAGAGAAAAGAATGAACAACAAAAGTATTTCTGCATCCATTCACCTACCACAAAGCCTTGAAAGGTTCTATAATATCAGCTGGGTTAGATTGAAAGACAGAGGGGCAAGATGGAATTCACATTTCATTCTAAATATCGCACTTTGGATATACTTTCCTCAGAAGTATATCAGAACAATAAGTGGAGGGAAGAGGAAGAGGAGACTGATACTCTTTTTAGTACTACACAGACTTTCGAAGGGGATAAGTATCATGTTGTTTTAGAAGGCTTATAGGAATGTAGTCACTTTCTTTTTTCCCTATTTGCCCTATTGACAAAAGCAATATTTGGGATCAGTCAGGTCTCTGCTTTGCTAGACCACAGGTCTACTTTCTGAAATAAAGCATCTTCAAAGAACAAGACCTGGAAATATCTTCCAAATTTTCCATGTTCAAAAAGAAGGAATTGCGATTTCAAGATACGTGAAGTCAATATTAGGTCCCATACCTATCTAACCAAAATACACATTTTTTCATTCAAGTTCTCTAGCATCATGAAAAAATACACTGAAAATAAGACTTCAAGCATACAACATAGCTACATATATAACGTAGGCATTCCCAAATCTTTAATATTTTATTTTAGGTTTTGGCTCTATTGACATTAAATATCTTGTTTAAAAATGACTTTCTTTCACCCTCAAAGCCACGCACGCACACCTACAGGCACACAGAAATATAGAAATATGCACACATACACACATATGCATGCACACACGTACAGATGCACACACGTACATAGGAATTACTCTTGTGCTCATGTCTTGGCTTTTAAATAGAGACTACTTCAAATCAATGCTTTATTCTTACGGGACTTTGCTGAAAGTTTCTGGGTTCCAAATCCAGAACTCTCTCTCTTACTAGCCTCAGTTTCCACCAGTTAAAGCCCAACATACTTTAGGTTTTTCTAGCTTCAACAGTAATAAAATAAATATTTTTTGTCTAACATGAATTTGTGTTAATACCTTGATTATGTCACCACTCCTCTGTGCCTAACCAAATCTTGCCATTCGGGACCAGCTCAGATGTGACCCTCATGAATCCTGCTCTCATGTCTATAACAAAGGTGCTGAGAATGGGTCACACTACATAGTCCACCACAGTTTACTGTCAAGAGATTTTCCAAAAATGTCATCTTTATTAAACTTTTCTCTAAAAC
>NW_007729674.1:188357-189029 GCF_000696425.1 Galeopterus variegatus
TATGATGCACAAAACTATTTCTCTGCAATTCCCTGTCTATGTGTCTATTTAGCCCATGATTCTCTTTTGTAAATGCAAAATCATAGTACTAATAAATAATTTAAAAACTTGAATCTCATAGGTATTATTTTGTAATCTTTCCATTCTCACTGATAACCCATTTTGAATTTGCCAATTTAGAAAATAAACTGTTAACTTCCTTTGGAATTGTTATGCTTTATTAGAGTTATATTTTAATTATCTATCTTATTAGGGAACATGGTAGAACCTATATTGTATGTTTTGACAATTTTGTTCTTGGAAGAAAATAATAAAATATCTCTTCACAACATGCCTTGTCTGTTAAATCTTGGCTATAGAACCAGGTCAGGGAATTAAAAGTCATAAGTTAGTTAAATTTTACCAGTTTTCTTTGACTTGGCTTTTACTTACATTTTTTCATGAGATTTGAGTATATAATCTAACAAGGAGCCAGAAGCCTGGAGATCTCTAAGGTGTATAAAAGTGCTAGATTTCAAGTACAAATCATTCTGCTACACAGAATGTTAGATCCTGGTCCCTTTTTTCTATTCTATCTGTTCCGCTTTTCTGCATGATCTTAGCTGTCTCTTAAATTTATTGTTAACTTTAGGTTTATTACACACACACACACACACACATGCACACACAAAA
>NW_007729674.1:189926-195417 GCF_000696425.1 Galeopterus variegatus
TATCTGTTCCGCTTTTCTGCATGATCTTAGCTGTCTCTTAAATTTATTGTTAACTTTAGGTTTATTACACACACACACACACACACACACACACATGCACACACACATTTTTTTCAGTGTTAGGTCCTAGATTTCTATATCCTATTCTCTATCTGGCCTGTTTATTTGAATGTTATAGCAGATACCTGTTTTTGTTTGTTTTCTACCTCCCTCAAATCCCTTGCTTCTGATTTCTAGGGAAAAAAAAAATTCTTTTCTTTTTACTTATTTGTGGGAAAATCCCTCGAATAAGTTGGGACAGTAAACTTACTAAGTACATTTGCCATCACAAAAGAGAAAAGGTGATCCAAGCCAGGTAGACAGTCCGTTTTGTGTTGCTATACAGAAATAACTGAGACTGGGTAATTTATAAAGAACAGAGATTTATTTGGCTTAGGATTCTTGGACAGCTGCATCTGGCATGGGCCTCAGGCTGTTTCTGCTCATGGCGGAAAGTGGCAGGCAGCCTGTGGGTACAAGCAGATCACAAGGCTAGAGGAAGAGAGAGAGAGAAAGGGGGGGGGGGGGAGGGAGGGAGAGAGAGAGAGAGAGAGGAGAGAGAAAGTGCCAGGGTCTTTTAAACAACCACCTCTAGCAGGAACTAATAGAGCAAGATCTCACTTGGTACTACCCCCACCTAGAGAGACCATTAATCCATTCATGAGGGATTCTCCCTGTGACTCAAACAACTTCCAACCCTGTCACATTGGGGATCAGATTTCCTCATGAGTTTTAAGGGGACATCACATCCAAACTCCATCACAGGTAAAGTTCTTTTTTTGTGTGTGATCACTGATATCACTATTATCATCGATTTTCTTAAAATCAGTATAATGTATGTTACCAATTACAGCAATATTACTCCAAATAGTAGTTACAAACAGTGGTTATGTTAGACTAAAACTACTGCAAAATAAATTGGTAGTATTTCCTTAGTATTCTCAACGAAATCAGTCCTTGCTCATATGCTAACTGCTGCCATGGGTTGGAGTATAAATCAAGAGCCAAGGCTCTTTTTATTCTTGATTCCGAGTCTCTTGAGGGCATAGCCACATACTCTGCTTCATACTACAAGGTTGCACTGCTAGTGTTCACATTGTGTTTTATCTTTAAGTAGTGCCCATCTTTCTCCTATCAGTAAAATCCTGGTAAGTTAAATAGCTTTCTAACCCCAATTTTCTGTGCCGTTTGGTATATCTGTTTTGTGTTTATCTGTGGGACTTTTCAGTTAGAGAGCACCTGTGCAAATTATGTTTTCCATTTAAAAATTCCGATAGACTTTACCAGGGCGGCCCTAATTCTCCTATGAGTTTATTCCTTGTGCTTTCACTGCCAAGACCCTACACCACTCTCCTGGAGCTACCTTAGCTCCCTTCTGGGGGATCGTGCTTGTTAGATCCTCTTGGGTCCGTGTGCATTCTCTGTTTTATCTTTGTTCTCTAGCATGATGTTGAACTATTTGTTGAGTCTGTTTATCCATTATTTTACACTGCAGTATCTATCAAGGAAGCTTGCCATTTTGTACCTTGCTTTTGAAAGAACTTTCTAAGTGTCCATCATGAGCCAGTAAGTCTTTTTCCTCAAATACCTCTTCGCATTAAAGGCAAATTTGGCTTTCATAGGACACCTAGACCTGTCGCAATTTTGTCCAAATCTCTCTTAGAACATTTTGGCCAATTAGTTTAATAAACAAACATGCTGTTGTTATTGAGTGCTTATATGGTACATTTTGACTATATATTTTGGACCACAAAAATGCCACTTAAAATTTAAAGTTCCCTTGGAGGCATTCTGTACTAGCTTGCATTCCATGCTTAGGGAGGTATAGATTAATGGTTTCTCCTGGTTTGACTGGTTATACAACCTGGTTTTAGCTACATGACCAGGTGAATATAAGAGACTCCTCAGTGAACTTGTGCTAGGGAGCCAGCATGCCTAACTGAGATATGTTTCAGTGTTCTCAAGGGCACATAGTCCAATGACAAAGTGCATCCTGTGTAGCTGAGACAGGACTCTTGGGCAGTGCTTGGTGGTTTTTTGATCTCTCCATGATTACCTGCTGTTCCTTTCCTCTGTTGTCCTATACTTTGTATGGGTATCAAAGCCTTGGATATGTAAAACGTGTCTTTTCAATTACTGAACACTGAATAAGTGATATAAAATTCAGGGAGGTGACTAGTTTCATGCATAACTCAAATCACAAACTTAACCATCTCTCTTGCTCTTTGAAGTTTTAAGATAATCTCAGCAAAATAAAAAAAAAATTTAAAAATCTATCTCCATAAACTTATCTTGCCTCAAAATGAACCAGGATGATGCAGAGTTTCCAGGGTAGTTACATATGAGTTATAAGCATCCGCAAATATACTTTAGTGTGAATATGCCAAAGAGCTTCCTTAGGCACTCTGGGTGATCACTGTGACGTTGTTTAGATCACCTTTTTTCCCTTGTGGTGGCAGATGTGGGTGATTATATTTACTGTCACTAGTTTTTTGGGGGGTATTCCAGAGTAAAAGAAGAATTATTTTACTAGAAATCAAGGGAAAGAGATGCTAGACAAGTAGAAAAGAAAAAAATGTAGAAAAAAATGGATATTTACTATAACACTCAAATAAATAGCTCAGGCAAAGAATGGAATAGATGGTTCTAGGACTATCAGTGGTAGATGTATAAATCTATTATGTTACCTCCTGAAATAGTTTCTCTATAATAGATAAAACCTGTAAAATGTGGACCAAAAGAAAAAGCAGCGTTAGAGTTATTCTAAATGTTTATGCTCAAGGTAATACTAATGTCATTGACATATAAGACATAGATAACTTCAGGTTGAGAGGCTGTGAACATTATTTTCCTTTGTATATGGTAACTGCAAAAAATGAGTTTAAAAAGGAACCAAGAAATGTGTTAAGGATTTGACAATATTGAATTACTTTTGGTGATTTCTTCATAAAATGGGAAAAAGACTAGTGAATAATTTACTGCAAAAATGTTACAAGGATGATATACAGAAAGATTAAAATTAGAATTTAATTTATCTCCATTAAAATAACAGTGAAATCATTTTCTTTAAAGGGGGAAGTAGACCAAAAACCCTATTTACTGGCAGGTTTATAATGGTGATTAATTCAACTACATGTTGATTATTATGTTAAATATATTTGACCAGTGGAAATGAAAATTGCTAAGGACTATAAATAGAACAACCCAAATTATTTCTCTGTACAAATAAATTATACAGTTATAAAAAACACACACAGGTTTTTTTAATGCTCTTTAAATCCACTTGGACTCATACTGAACTTTCAGCTTCAAATAAAAGGGAAAGTTTCTGTAGCCCAAGAACCTCAGCTTTATCAGCATCTGCAAATATACCATCTCATAAGATACTACGTATTATTGGGTTCCCCTTTCTGTGTTTTCCACTTATTGGCTCTCTGACCATCAGCAATCACTTCCTCTTCTTTCTATTTATGATCAATTTCACCAATTCTGTCTTCTGTGGTAGGATTGTCAGGCTCAGCAGGAGGACTCAACCATAGAACTGGCAGCAGCATGAATCTGGCCAACCCTTTTTACCCTTAGTCCATTCCTACTCTTGGGAAGTACTTTTAGATAAGTACGACCTTATAGGACTCTGATCTACTAGGTAAGAAAGAGGCAAAAAAAAAAAAAAAGAAAAAAGTTAATTTCACCTTATACTGGTAAAAGAAAGGAACAGCCATTTCGAACTCATCATTTCTTTAGAAAATCTGACAATATCATTTAGAGATGGTGTGCCGCTGTCATGTTTAGCAATTGATTCCTCCTCTGGAAATCACAAATGTAATCCAAATTCAGGCACTACAAAATCAGGCAGAGAAAAAAAATAAAGTAGGGAAGAAGTTTATACAAATTCTTGTGTCATTCCTCACCTTCTGTTTCTTATCTTTCCACAATATTTCAACAATCTAAGTTCCTCTTTCCTTCACACGTATTTTTAACTCACATTAATTCAATTATGTAAGACATCACTTCAGTTTCTTATCACTCCCCAGTTTTGTAATTGGGCATTTCAATTGTCCAACCAAATTTTTGATCAGTCTGCTAATTTGTGAATAGTAAGGTAAGTGATAATTTGATTGTATGTGATGCTGTTTAGCTCATTGTTCCACTGCACCTGCAGTGTTTCTTGATTAGATGATGTAGAGGCAGGAGCTCCATATTGAAATCATATTTAACTTAATTAAATCTAAAATTTCCTTATGTCTCTTCAAGTATCCTATATTGTTTTAAATTAAGCACTTGATTAGGGTAACCACTTGAATTTGGGTAAAACAAGAGTCGCCCACTTAATTAAATCTAAAATTTCCTTATGTCTCTTCAAGTATCCTATATTGTTTTAAATTAAGCGCTTGATTAGGGTAACCACTTGAATTTGGGTAAAACAAGAGTCGCCCGCTCAGATGTAACATGCATCCCAATAATACATTCTAGTAGGTGAGAAGCAACAAACATATATAACTTCCTTCATATATTTCTACTTAAAGCCATACTTTCACTTGTAAGCTTTTAAATTTGCATGACCATATCCCACTAATTTAATTTCAT
Organism: Galeopterus variegatus; assembly: GCF_000696425.1. NCBI lineage: Eukaryota > Metazoa > Chordata > Mammalia > Dermoptera > Cynocephalidae > Galeopterus > Galeopterus variegatus. Next base: position 194,553 of record NW_007729674.1, read on the forward strand.
TCCCCATTAGTTGGATCAAGTAAGACAATATATTGTGCACTGGTGTCCCACAATTTATAAAATGTTTCTTCAGTCTCTCTGGGCTATTTTACGCATAACAATTACATGACCTCAGGTCTCCTGCTGGGGTTACACCAAGAGACAATGGCCTTCCCATTGCTCAGTGATAATCCTCTCTTTTATCTCACACTGTTTTAATGGGAATTGGTTCTATAGAGATTGTAGATTCATCTAGTGTGTAATCATCACTTTTTGTTTTTGTTTTTAATTTATCAAGGATAAGAAAATTTGAGCAAATCTATTGTGGTCTGTTTAGTTTGAAGAGTTGAAGAGAGAGTTAGATCTTTTACAGTGATCCAATAAAACTTTGGTAGCTGTTCCATCCATCTTCTCCTTTTTCATGACATTTTTAATTAACTATCTAAATACTTCCACCCAGTTTAATTTCGCTAAGGTTTTTCTCACTCCTTTTTTTATTGATTACTTTCTTTTGGAATAAGTCTACTCTTCCCCATAATTGTACCCCAGTTAGGGAAACAGGGAAAGGAGTTATGCAGCAGTTCTTCTCATATTATCCCCACCCCCCCAAATAATAAAGTTACGAAAGGATGCCAGGTAGCTAGAGCCCCTTTCATCACAGTATCAAACATCCTTTCTGTCAAAGGCATAGACTTAGTAGAAATTTTAATATCATTATATAAACAACCCAAAGTTGCTTGCATTCTCAACATTTCAGCCACCTCAGTACTATGTTATTTCTAATACCTAATAGTTAAGTGGAAAATTTCCTTCTCAAAGCATATGTTGCTTATTGTTGAACTTATCCAACTAAAGAGATTAAAATTATTTTCTGAATATCCATATT
>NW_007729674.1:195624-196259 GCF_000696425.1 Galeopterus variegatus
TTGCTTATTGTTGAACTTATCCAACTAAAGAGATTAAAATTATTTTCTGAATATCCATATTTCTGCAAAAGTTGCAGCTAACTGGGAGTCTTAAGTAAGATTGAAAGTGATCTTCCATTGCACAGTATCTAATATAAAGGAAATATTTCCTAAGTCCCTCATGTATCCAACTCATTTTAATAGCAGCTTATCAGGGAATTGTTGATAACAATCCACAAAGTGCCATAATCCTTTCAATAATCTCCAGTTAATAATCTTTTGATTTTCTTCCCCGGACACTTATCTAAACTTTTTAGTGATTATCAGGCAGACAGGAACCATATTCCATTCAGAGGAGTCTCTGTCCAACTCCATTTTACAATCAAGGTCTTCTTTACCTGTTGAATCAATAGCCATAACATGAATGCTTTAGCAAACACAGGCTGTTTCTCAATTATTTTCATTGTTGCCAAAATGGCTAGGAGCAGCTAAGGTTTATATGCTTGTATGACTTCTCTCTTTTTAAATTTATCTTTTAATCTCCAGCTGTTTTTGCCAGCTCTGGGTCTACTACTTCCTCTTCCCATTGATAAGATGTTTGTCCCATCAATAATTGTACTCCCTGTGCAACTTCACCATGATGGTGGCTGGGAACC
>NW_007729674.1:196750-206888 GCF_000696425.1 Galeopterus variegatus
TGTTTGTCCCATCAATAATTGTACTCCCTGTGCAACTTCACCATGATGGTGGCTGGGAACCCATCCTCACAGAAGGGTCCCCCAAACCCCTTTCTTTTTTTCCTAGCCATCATTTAAATTATAAAATAAAACGTCATTTAAATTATATAAAAAAAACATTATTTACATTTTTTCTTCTCACAGTGTCAACTGCAACAATTACACAGAGTTGGATAATTTTAAGGACTCAAAAGACTCCACAAGCTATATTTCTAATAAGGCTTTAACAGAGGGTTTGGCACAACAGTTGAAAGAGCATGTAAGCAACTATCAGAGTAATTCAAATTTCCAGCCAGTGCTGCCCATGCTTTTTTTACTTGCAGAAAAAAACTATTTATCTTTAAATTTTGGACCACCAAGATTTGTGCAAATTATTTCAGATTCAATGGTGTAAAGACATGCTTACTGAAAGGTCTCTTATATGCCAATGATCACATTGCAAAAACCAGGCTATGGATTGCTTAAACCGAGTACAAATCATTAATCTATAAATCCTTAAGAAAATGTAGTTAAGCTAGTACAGGTTGCCTCCACGGGGAGTTGTACAGTATATATCACTAAGTAGCACATTTCTTATTCTTTGTTCCCAATGGTCAGCCCTTGACTTGCAGGAATCATTGGAAAGAAGGCTAGAGTTGTCTCAATCCAGCTGTCAGGTAAACTTATTAGTATAAAATTTTTTGCTTGTGTGCACAGATAAATTCACTGTTTTGCTTTGCTGGTGTTGCTGACAGACTTTCAGATGTCCCCATGATCTCTGTTTCATGTTATACTCACCATTGTGTAACCCTCTCCTTTTGAGTGTAGGTAGGATGTGTGACTTACTTCTAACCACTCTGTAATTATGTTACATTATATAAGACTCATTCTGATAGCAGATTCACTGTCAAGTTTTGCTCTTTGCCTGCTTTGAAAAAGCAAGCTGCCGTGAATACTATGTCTGCAAAGAAATTAATTCTGCCAGCAACCTAAATGAGCTTGCATGTAGACCTTCCCCAGTTAAGCCTCCAGATGACAATCTGCAGCTGGCCACCACGTTGATTGTAGCTTTGCAGAGGAATTAGCTAAGACTTGCTCAGTCTCTGGAGTAAAGAAAAATATGCAATGATAGGTGTGTGTTGTTTAAAGCCACTAAACTAAGGTCAATGTAATTTGCTACACAATGTAGAAAACAAATGCAGGTATTTTGGCATGTCAATTGCAACTAAAAGATTACTATGAAATGAAAATATCCAATAAAATTCTTAAATGTAACGTGTCAAAACAAAATTCCAGGGTTTCCCTACAAAGCCCTTCCTTCTTCAGTCTTCCTCATCTCAGTAAATGGAATCACCAAGCAATTAGCTGTACAAACCAAAAATCTATGAATCCTTTTTGATTTCTACTGTTCTTCAGGTAGCACATTAAATCTAAGACTTTTCTTGCTCTACACTGCCTATATCTTTGTCTACATCATTTTCATCTTTGGCAATTTGATGTCAGTTAAATTATATCACTTTAATGCTTAGAATTCTTCCATGGGTTCTCATTATTCTTAAAATGTTAACTCTTTCACAGGCCTCAGGCTCTGCCTGGTCATCGTCAGTCCAATGACGTCAGCATCTTATTCAAGTTTATTCACTATTGCATCTTCATTTCTAACCTTGTAATATCACCTTCTATCTCTCTCTACAGATACACACACACACACACACACACACACACACACACATACCTATATATGTATATAGGAGGAGTCATGGAAAGTTCATGGAAAGATTCATGTATCTTCTAACTCTATTTTTGAAGTACGCTTGTATATATTCAAACATCTTTCAGGACTACCCTTAATAATTTTGTGTATTTCTATTATTTTTTTCATACTCTGGTGATCTGCAAAGCTACATGCTTTAGATGATATCTCTAAAACAAAGATGAGCCTCACCAGTTTAAAATCAAAGTATATATAACCAATAAATAACCCATTATAGGATTAAGTCACTGAAAATTTATGGTTGATTTGTTGTAAGCACATATTCTAGCCTAACCATATGGATACTGAGTTCCCAATTCATTATGTATCTTAATAAATGTGCTCATTCCGATCATCCTGTTTGGAAAGTGGAAAGTTCATCTGCTATTTCTTACTCTTCCTACCAGTACTCATATGTGCATGCCCAATCCAAACCCTGATTTCTTTATAAAGCCTTTTGTAAACTCTCAAGTTAAAGTAAGAGCCGTATTTCCTTTTGGTAAGAGACAGCAATCTTAGCACCTGCCATACTTTAGATAAATTATCAATTTATGTGTTTATAGCAGCCGCTAGCTCCAGGGCAGGGCACAGGTCAAAACCTTAAAAACAAACATGATGACAGGCTCCTGCTTCTGGCCACAATACATGAAGTGGGATAGGACTTGCTCTGTCTCAATAGAAAACTGAAAACCAAATAAAATATATGAAGCATGTGTTTTCAGATAACTGGAAAAAAAACAGGGGACTGTGATTCCTAGCAGAAGGGAAATCAGAAAGGTAAGTGTTGCAGCTGCCTTGGATTTCTTCTTGGAAGCACTTTCAGGTTCATGGTGGAACAAAGGGAAAATTTTTGATATGAGGAAACAGAGGTCACCATTCAGGGAGAATGAGAAAGGAAAAAGTTGAGAATAAGGGGTAAGGGGAAATGAAGGAGTTATTATTTAATGAGTATAGAGTTTCAGTTTCACAATATGAAAAATTTCTGAAAATGTGTTGTAAACAATGTATGTATATTTCACAGTACTGAACTATATTCTTAAAAAGTATTAAGATAGTAAATTTATGTAATGTATATTTCACCACAATTTTAAAAAAACAAGAAATAGGACAAAAGGGAAAAAGAAAAAAAAGATAAAACAAAAAATTATTAGCATGATAGAAGTTTTGAACCCAACTATATTAGTTAAGTACTTTGAATATATATGGTTTAAACACTTTAATTTATAGGCAACTATTGGCAGACTAAATAAAATAGCAAGGCCCAACTAATGCAGTTATATATATATATAAAGACAAAGATAGATTTAAAAAATAAGGACAGAAAAAGAAGATGAAGAGTAATCATAAAAAAGTTCCCCAGAGTCCTCATCCATGCTCACTAACTTTTGGTAGAATTTGGCTCCTTGTAATCACAATTTTAATTCTGATTGCTTGGCAGGAACTTCTCTTACTTCTAACAGGCTGCTCTGGGGTTCTTTCCACGTGTTCTCTCCACAGGCAGTCAGTTCACAACTTGGATGTTTGCTTCTTTGAGGTCAGCAAAGACATCATTCAGTCTCAATATCTTATTCTCTCTTTTCTCATTCCTTCCTCTTTTCTTTCTTTCCTTCCTTCCTTCCTTCCTTCCTTCCTCCCTCCCTCCCTCCCTCCCTTTCTTCCTTCCCCTGTTCTTTCGTTCTCCCTGACTTCTGTCTCTGACCTGTCGATCCTCTTTTAAATTACTCTCACATGATTATGTCAGGAATATGCTGGAGAGTTTCCTTTGCTTAGCTTAAAGTGAATTGATCAGGGAACTTAATTATATCTGAAAAAATCTCTTCATCTCTACCACATAACATAATAACCTAATCGTGGGAGTAATATGTCTATAGTCATACACAAACCGAGAGGATTATATAAGGTGTGCACACCAGAGGTCAAGAATCTTGGGAACCACCTTAGACTTCTGCTTACCACAACTATTATGCTTATTGTCTGGTCCTGAATAGCTTTATTCTTTTCCCTCTTTCTCCGTATATGCCTTCATTGTATTTATTAAATCTTAAATTTCTTTTGGACAAACTAGGGAATGAAATTGCATTAGCAACTAATGTTAGGCTTAAAAAAAGAAAGTGCCTAATGTTTAGTAAGTGTGTTAGGGATAATGAATATGAAGAAGGTAAATAAAATACCAAAGTATACTAAAAAGTTAAAATGCTTCTAAAATTTATAATAAAGCTTACTAGCCTAAACCAATTTGGTTTTATATGCTATTATAGAACAGCATCTTGATAGCAAGTACAAATTTTTCAAAATTGTTCCTATGCCAGATGAATTTTAAGATAGGGAGAGACAAATTGGATCCATTTTCAACCTTCCCATTTTCCCACTTTCATTTCTACAGTAACCCACTTCTATTTCTGAACGTTCTCCATTCAGAAATACTCTCTCATATGCCAAATTTAATGATAATGGCATTGATTCTCAGTCCTTCTGTGTCCTCTAGCTCCTTTGTAATAAGTATATGGAGAATAGGGGTAGTTTGGGGTCTCATAGCCTTCTATGCAGAGTTGACACAACTCTAACTGAACTTTTTAAGGAGCTACCATCTCTCCCCATGTTATGACAAGGCCAGTTTTCCATTGGCCCACTTAACCAAATGTTATATCAGGAGTTAGAACTTAATATACGAGTATGTCCTTGAACTCAGTCGTTTCCAGTTGAAATTGATTTTTATCTTCTATTTACAATGTAGGTACTATCCAGGCTAAAGAATCTAGGTAACAGTACTTGCTACTTTTAGGCCCTTTCTAGTGAATTTAACCAATCCATGATTTTAAATAGTGAGGCTTCCATTTTCTTCCTTATTATACCCTCTTTTCCTTCTTATACATTGGTTTGTTATTATGACTTCAATATTCCACTTTGATTCTTATTCCTCTTTTTTCCTTTTTTGATTCATCTTTCTTATGATAGTCTTTTCTTTAACTTGTTGCCTTATATTACCAATATCTTGTGCAGTTGCTAGAAACACCTTTTTTCCTTTGGTTTAGGCATTTTTTGGACAAGATGTATACCTTAGTAACTATGTCTCTACTAGGAGCAAAGACATACTGTGAATGAGAAGCAGCAAGTTTTTTCCCAGCTTTTTAAATAAGAATCACTTATATTTCTATCAATTATATCAAAGGTGGAGCTCATACATATGTCAGACAGCTTCATGATCCAAATTTTATAATTGAAATCAGTAATTAATCATTGAATGCATATTTCATGCTTAATGCTGAGTTTTTAGGCCTGTAAGTCTTAGGGGAAAATAAAGCATAAGAAAGTTTCTCTCCTCTCAAAAACTTTATTGTTTTATTTGAGAGAAATGATGATAGCTAGTCATGTATCAAAACAATTTGAGATTAACATGTGTTTTTAATGAGGTGGTTATCATGCAGATTACAGGCCACAAAATGTTTATTAAGGGAAAAACAAAAATAAGTACATGCCACAAAATGGAAAGAAATACCACAGCAAAATCAAGTAACTAAAGGTATCAATGCAATTAAAATAATGGAGAAAGAAAGTCAGCAGATGTAACATTTAGGAACATTCCTTACTTGAAGCATGAAAACAGGCTAAAAATTGATTTTCACGGACTTTTTTAGGCCTTCAGTTTTGTAAAGGCTATTCAATTTATCCCAGTATCTTTACATCATTTCCCTGATTCAATTTAGTCTTAAAAAGAATCCAGATATTGAACAATAAAGAAAGACAAAGAAATCAGAAATTTTAATCTGTGCCAAGGAGACAGGTGTACATTTTGTAAGTACCTGGGGGATCTATTACTATCAAAAAATGACACCAGATGTAACGTGTTATTCCTCCTGTGAGTTCTACAAGTAAAGACTGTCCAAAACCCTTAATAAAAATATGAATATAGCACACACAAACATACACACATTGCATACACATTCTGAAAACTATCTAGACACCACATGCACATTACAACTCAGACTCACCCATGAATACCTACTGCACACCACACAAACACACACACACACCCCACAAATTAAAATCACACAGTACACACCACACATCATGTACATATTCTTCAATCTCAAAGAAGGCAAATAACTAAATCCAAAATATGCATTTTTCTCCCAGTTATAGATAAAAAAACAGTAGTTTTAGAAAATCAAGTAGATATTTTTACCCAAAAACACATTAATAATATTGTTTATGGGAAATGCATTTTATTTTCTATACCTGCATATCAAAGAGATCTAAAGTGTTAACTGTTCTTTACTCTTGTGGTTTAAAAATGCATTTGTAACCTAAGTATTTGGATCAATAGAAAGAGGGCACTTTAAAATAAATGATACAGGCTGGTACTCAGTCAATCAGAAAAAGAAGTCTTATTAAACAGATAAATATCATATACCAAGCTTTCATGGTTGAAGAATCTTTAAAGCCGTTAGGTCAGAGAGAATTTACAAGCTATAACCCTGACATCAAAAGTTATTTTCTTTTTACTGTATCTTAAAGGCCACAAGAGTTAATGGAAGTACTAGAAAGTTGTTTAAGCACTGAAAGAAGTCATTTAGGACAACAATTCCTTGGTGCCAGCCAAAGAGCAACTCTTAGTCTCTTTAAGAGCAGTTTCCTAGTTATCACAGCTGTACCATGCTACTGAATATTGACCATGCAACTTAGATTAACTGACTGCAATCTAGGACCTAAAGTCAACAAATATGACCTAAGGTCACAGAATGTTCCTAACTAATCTGAGCATAAGAATCATCTTGAACATGAATAGAAAATAAACACATCAAGGCCTTCAGAGTCTCTGATTCATTTGGTCTGGGTTGATCCTAGAAATTTTTATTTATAACAAGACACAAGGTAATTCTAAAGACCAGGCAAGAATGATCACACATAAAATAGTTCTTATCAGGTGTTTAGCAACAAGATATGATATTAGTATCTTTCCCTAAAATTCCAGTCCTGACCATTCCCTCTTTGCTCATTTCTTCCCTCTCTACTTCTTATTCATTTTTCCACCGTTTTTTTTTTTCAGTTTGGGTCTCACTAGTAGTTGATCTGATAGATTGTCAACAGCCTCTCAGACTCACAAAATTATTATCTACCTATCTTAAAAAATCAACTGAAATGTGATAAAGCTGCTATGTGAATCCCGTGAACTCCCGCTAGATCGTGATAAAGATGTACAGAGAAAGTGATACAGAGCAGTTCGCCTCCACTTTCCTGCATGTAGCTCTCAGAACAGCCGCTGCAGAATGTGCCAGGGAATGTGACATCTGAGATATGGAGGAACTTCCTGAAACAGCCCAGGCTTTGTTTCTCTCTCCCCTGACAGCAGCATGTCTCACAGCTTTGCCCAGTGAGTTGTGTGGCTCCTGATGCATCTAACCTGGGGCCGGCTGCCTTTCAGGGGCCCTCTGCTGTAATGCACATCAGGCACGTGCAGTCAGGACTCCATCTATCCTGGGCAGCTTTCTCCAGCCTTGGGGAACCAGCTCACAATGGATCCCAGACATTTTCATTCCTTGCTGCCTACCTGTAAGCAGTAAACTCACTTTGTATAACTCGATGTATATAAGTGTGTTCATCTTCACTGAACACAGGCGATTGGTCAAACTGTAGCCCAAGTTACAGTGGGCAGAAGTATTTGGATTCCTGTTCCTGGTATTTGGCATAGTGATGTCTTTGTTATCCTCCATTCAGTGGGAGTCTTTCTTTGGGATTGCTAATTAGGAGACCTGCTTCATAAGTGGCAGTCTGGCTTCCAATACAAATGCTGAAACTGCCGGATGGTTATCTTCTTGCCTCTCTGTAGCTAGGGCCTAGGCACATAAATAAGGATTCTTCAGTCAGATCCATCCACTACAGCAGGGGTGTCAGTGACCCAACAGTTGGTGGCTACATCTTGCTTTCAAAAGCATCAGGGACAACGGTCCTAGCAGCAGCATCCCTGCAGTGTGCATGGTGGTACCATTTCCCAACCTTTCAGATAGGGGCTAGTGGAAGAATTTACTGCCCAAGCTTCAGAAGTAAAGATGAAAATGAATACTTTCCTTCTCACCTTTATAGTTCTACTTCTCCTAGAAGCTCAGATTTTTCTGACACATGGAACCTTTGTCTTTTGCCCTCTGGTAGGTCTCAAAATTGGTTGCCCAAATGTAAATTGGGCCTCAATTCATTGTACACAACAAAGCATAAACAGTGCTCAGTTAAAAAACAAAAACTATACTTTCAAACGATAAATTGATAAAACAATAGGCAATGAAAGAGGATTAACTATTACTGTTATTACTACTAATAACATTAATTTTTTTCCAGATATTATTTATATATGTTCTTCATATTAATTTTCTATAGTTCACTGTGTAATTGTCAAGATTATTTTGTTTACATGTTTTCTTCCAAAAAAATGGATCACTAGAAGTTTCTGGGTGTTTTAAGAATATACTGTTTTTAATTCTTATTTCAACATGATTTTTAATTTATAAAAACCATCTGGATTGGCAAAGCCAGAAAATATATTCAAGAGAAATATTTAGTAACAACACGTTGATTATGCTGATTCCAGTTCTTAAAGCTATGAACATAGTAGTCATAGAAAAAGCTTTTAACACTCACTATTGACTTTCTGAAGGGTAAAAAATATTACGTGTCATGATCTGCCCACCCAACATGTACCTCTGTGTGTTGAGGCAGTGTTTTAGTGTTAATGCTGAGGTCTTCCGGCCCACAGTCTACCATGTCAGCTTGATAGAAATAATCAAGCTAGCCTATGTTGTCAGTATGCTATTGACTGCAAACAACATTTGTCAATTTGAACGTGTCCTGCTCCAATTCGGGAAATGTTACTGTCCTTTTCTGGTGATGGTAGAAGTTGGAAATAATCAAGCTAGCCTATGTTGTCAGTATGCTATTGACTGCAAACAACATTTGTCAATTTTAACGTGTCCTGCTCCAATTCGGAAAATGTTACTGTCCTTTTCTGGTGATGGTAGAAGTTGGTATTCAGTCATACTTTGGACAATAATAATTTTCTTCAGAGTAACTGTTGAGAAAGGTGATATGATCAAATGCACACAAGAAACTTTGAGATGAAATTCTGTTCCAATTTAGGAAGATTGTAGAATATAAAGTGATGAATTCAAGGAGATTCTCTCATTAAATAGATCTCTGCTATCTTGAGAGAGTCCAATGAAAAGAGCAAGTTTTAGTGAATGAAATAAGTCCCTATATTCGTATAATAATTCATGGATATTTTCTCTGTGGTTGCTTTGCAAAAACTTTTAAAATGGTTTCATTGGGTTTTTATTATTATTAATTATATTTTTAGTATTACTACTGATATTTTTATTATTATCAATAAAGGAAAAGAAATACTTTTGTGTAAAAAATATTCAGATTGTTCATAGATCAGATTCCTTTCCTGTAGTTTCTAGTATTACTATTGTGGTAGGTTTGTTCGTCTTATAGTTTTCCTGGTAACAACAAATGATGTTCCTATTTAGCTATGTTTCCTCTTCTTTTTTACATTTTAGTTTTCCTTTACATTATCATTGCATGGATAATAGAGATAATGGATCAGATTCTGTGCAGCAAACAAATTGGGTTCAATTTCTACCTAGTCAATGGCTTGGTAAGATTCAGACACTTTGTATTGGATGATAGACAAAATTTAATAATTTACTTAAACCTAAATGCAGGGGTTAGTCAAGCTATAATTTTCTCTTTCATTCCTGAGCCCCTGTGCCAGGGAACCTCTTGAATGGCTCCATCTCAATGGACTGCGGGGAATTTGTGAGCATTTGTAGTAAGAAAATAATTTGCTCATTTGTGAACATACAGTTTGTAAAACACCATTAGGAGAACATGATACATCAAACTTAAGATCATTTATATGTTATAACAAGAGAAAGTGAATCTACACATGATATCATTTGTTGTTTATATAACTAGAACCATCCCAGGAAAATGTATGCATGCTTGTTGTTTTGTAATATATTTATTGAAGAATAAATGAAACTTCTCAGTTCCTGAAATGAGAAAGGAACCATTATAACTGGGTGTTACCAATGTTGAACAATCAAGGGCACAGAACAGAGTCAACAGAAGGAGACAAAGCGGTGACCATGTCTTATTTGTGGGGCTCAACAAGACACAAGTCCCTGCTGGAATAAAGAATGGGGAGTTCTTTCTCATTCTGCTTAGACCTCAAAAGTCAGTCTAGTAGAGAAAGTCCACCATCAGACACCTGAAAAACTATTGCATATTAATATCTGTTTTTTGTTTAATTAAAATTGAATAAGAAAATTAAGAGATTTTTCTGAAAATCCCTTTGGATTAATATCTGCCTCTTGG
>NW_007729674.1:207231-208509 GCF_000696425.1 Galeopterus variegatus
TTGAATAAGAAAATTAAGAGATTTTTCTGAAAATCCCTTTGGATTAATATCTGCCTCTTGGAGTTCTAAAACTTTCATGCATTACTTTTGATTATGTCAGGTCCTGGCAGGGAAATAGTTCTTTGTCTTGCACTTTGGCCCCAAATGAACGTGCATATGCTCTTTGTTCCTGAATACATACAAATTTTCTGAAAGGAGAAAGTGTTAAGACAGGGGGAAAAGATATTTTAATTTTCTGGAAGAAATAGAAGATGGTACTTGACAACAGAACTCTTGACTAGTTTGGTCCCATAATATCTCTGGAGATGTTTCCTTTGCTGTTTTCTTTTTATGCATCTCCTTCACCACCTTTTTATATTCCTTTTTTCTTCTTGATTAGATATTGAATTTCTTCATGCAGGTTGTGGCTCCATCAATTTCTACAGCATAATATTTAAACAGAAACTTTATATGTTTGTGAAACTCCTGCTAAATTGTGTGTGTAAGTATGAGGGTACTTCAGTAAATTCATGGACAGGATTCATATTATCTTTTAACTCTGTTTTTCCACAAACTGAAGTACCCTTGTATATATACACACACACTCTCTCTCTTTAGAAACTGTAAGGAATAGATAAGTCATTCATTCCAATAAAATAAAATAAATAGCAGCAATCAAAATTAAGCTAGAAGAGCAACATAATATGTACATACATGGAAACAAAAAATAATCTTAAAGAAATAGAAAATTTTGCAGGCCGGAATATAACTTAATGATGCTTTTACAAGTATATAAAATAATATGTCTTTTGAAAGGAAACTGCTCAAGTAGGCAAATATTGAATGTGCCCATCATCTATTCACTGTCCAAGAGTGAGCCCAGGAACCTGGGAGCAAGAACTCCATCCCCCAGACACTAACATAGAAATAGATGCAAGCAAAAGTAATAGACTAGACTTTGCAAATAAACAGCTGACTTGTGGAACTAACATTTTTTTGCAGAAAAAATTCTGTCACTATGTAATTTCACTAATGGTCAATTTTATGTAGTAATCGGTCTTCTGAACAATATTAATTTCTTAAACCTATAGAAGCTGAGAACCATTTCTACTGAGAACTCACAAAGAAGAAGCACCTACAAGCACCCTGGGATAACGCGCCACCCTAGGCCAAAGCCCGGCATTTTGTGGAGCCAATTTATACTGCTAGAGAGTAGAATAGAGGTTACTAGAGACTAGTAAGGAGAGGGGCAAAGAGGGGATGGAGAGAGAGCTGCAATGGATACAAAAAAAAAAAAAA
>NW_007729674.1:209193-212241 GCF_000696425.1 Galeopterus variegatus
AAAAAAAAAAAAAATCATAGAGAGAAAGAAAAAATAAGATCTAGTGTTCTATAGCAATATAGGGAGACTACATTCAACAACAAATTACTGTATAACTTCAAGTAGAAGTTGAGAGGATGCTGAACGTTCCCAACGCAAAGAAGTGACAAATGTCTGAGGTGATACATATGCTAACTACCCTGATGTTATCGTTGCACGCTGTATAGATGCACCCAAATATCACATTGTACCCTATAAAGATGTACAATTATCATCTGTCAATTAAGAAAAAAGAAAAAGAAAAAAATTCAAATAATTTAAACTGCCAGACTCTCGCTGAGAGTAAACTCCTTAGAAAATTTTCATACGATGGAGTAAGAACCACTTTCTTATGCCATTTATTCTCTTCAACATTTAACAAATATTTGTTAACCAACTACCGCTGTAATAGGTGTTGGGATATTTTACTTAAATATCTATGGTCTGTAGGCATGGCACTTACAATCTTTCCTTATTCATTTTGTTTTTTGTTCCTGTTGAAGAGAAGAGAAAAAATAAGATTATGTTTAAGTAGACTACTTTTAATATAAAGGGGGTAAAATAAGAAACTATATCAAATTTGTTTACACTGAATAGTACCTAGCCAAATACATTTAGATTAAAGAAACTGAAATAACAGCTTTACATGTCAAATTTTTATGGACTTTCTAAAATAAAGGAGAAAATTATTTCAGTTCAAAATTAAACAATTGGCAAAGCACAGGAACCCTAGAATGTAATTTGGAAAGTAAGTTATAAAATCCTTCATTCAAAAGAAATAAAAATTAAAAAATAAATTAAAAATTAAATTTTGCCTTCATGTAAATTGTTTCCTATACTACACTAGATTGAGAAGTGAAAAAATATGAATAATAATTGGTCCACATGTGTTCAGGCTAACAAAAAAATGTGGTAATTATATATTTTAGTTGTTTAACACTCCATAAGCACTCTTTGACTAGACAATTTTCATACTGATAAAATTATTCTTTATAATCTTTGAATTTAAAGTTCAAAGAGAAAGATGTCTATTTAAAGGATGAATAATAAAATTAATGTCTTTCCCTTGACTTTCTACTTCTTGGTTATTAAGATCATTATTATTTCATTGCTGTTTTAAATAGCTTCTATAATTTACTCACTGACCTACTAAATACACAAAATAGAAGATGAGGATATTTCAGATGAGATTCCACTGAAAAATTATTCTGCATTAACATAAATATTTACAGAAACATTTTTGATTCACCTTGTTGTCTGTGTAAAATATCATTCCCTTTGCTAAAGTAAGAACCACCACCATTACTTTATATCAAATTATATTTTATCTTTTATATTGGACTTCTTGAGCAAATAATTTAAAATATTTTTACCTTTTATAAATTAAAACTACATTGTATTTGCCACAATTTTTATTTTAACCAATGAATTAACAATACTTTAGTAGTATATTATCTCAAAAACATCATTTGAATGCTCTCAAGCATTTCTATTGTGTTCTTTCTTGGGAAGATGTGTTTATACTCTTACACACATACATACCTTGTTAGCTAATAAGTCCAAATCATTAAAAATCACTACTTTGGGAATATAATTCTATGAGTTCTCTGTCCTCTTTTTGTTCTCACTAAACCCTTTCAAGTTCTCTATTTCTTTCTGAAGGATTATTGACCAAAAGAAATTATCAGGTAAGAGTTTGTCTGTATTATGTGTTCATTGTTCTTTCTGCACAGCTCTTTGATTACCAGATAAATATTGGTTCCTGTCTTCTTTGAGCACCTTTCATCTTCTGCAGTATAATTTTATGTTAAGGTTTAGAGACACACAATTGAATTGCATAAATCTTCTCATTATATCATTTAAGCTTTGACTTTCCAGCTAGTGGGGAAAAAGGCTTTTCTCTACTCTGCAGTCTAAATTTAAAATTTAGAAATATGATCAGATGTTCTCATTAAGCATTAAATGAATATCATGCATGTATACCATTTCTTTCTTACACATAATATGCCCTGCAATTTTAGTTTTAATTAAATATGGATTTTCTTTTCTACTTAGCTCATTCTCCAGATAGCTACGCTGTTATAATATTCTTTGTATTCGCCAATGCCACTAAATTTTTACAGTCAGTGTCTCAGTATGAAACCTCAGCTAGAAATGTACAACATTTATGATTTCTTCACACAAAGTGAGAGCTCCTAAAGTAAAATATTCCCTTTAAAATTGAACATTTAAAGTACTACTAGCAAGGGAAAAAATTCATAAGGTTTATAAAATGTATATATTACAATTCAGACCATGGGAGAATGTTTGTCCATCTCCTCATAGGTATTCTTAAAATATGTTCTAGTATGAACATAATGACATAAAACTTGTTCAAACGTTACTGTCAGCCTTCAAGGAACAGAATGAAAGGAACATTCACTGAGACATCCCTAGTAATTCATTTCTTACATAATTATAGAGCATCAGTCATGTGCCTGACACTTTGATGAGATTTGGGGTTAAAAATTAGAGGACATGTTTACTGCTCTCTAGTGCAAAAACGGGCAAAATAGGTAAGCAAAGAATACAATCATTACTAAAGTATATGCACCTGCAAAGCACTATAGACGTTTCCCAGAGAAGGTATTAACTGAGCTGGTATTGAAAAAATTATTCTACTTTTACCATATGAATAAGCCAGTAGAAAGAACAACCAGATACACCCAGAGGAAAGAGACTATCTAGCAGCCAGTGGTAATGGTTAGAAGAAAGGACCTTGGGACCACATTTTTTAGGTTCAAATATAAATGTACAACATACCAAGGGAAAACTTAACATAAACTTTACAAAAGTTATATAAACCTTTATGCCTCAGTTTACTGATTTGTAAAATAATAACTACATCATGGGGTTATTATGAAGATAGCATGAGTCAATATCTGTGAAGTGCTTAAAATAGTATCTGTTAAATAAAAATAAATAAAATTAGGAAATTTTAAGTTTTCTGAAATATAATATTTAAGAAAGGAATTGATGAGATGAGGTGGT
>NW_007729674.1:213147-215267 GCF_000696425.1 Galeopterus variegatus
AATCCCTGTATTGGCCAGTGCGAAAAAAAATAAAAAAAGATTTACTATGCAGAAAATGCCACTCATAGATGCTCTGGTTGATTAACCCAGCTGAGCCCAGACTTTCAGTTTTGTTCACCCACCAGATGTGTGGAGGGTGGCTTGGATTCTCTAGAAAAGAGCATCTGTCCCTGAACAGCACACAGCATTACAGGTAACAGAATAATCACTTATCTCAGTCCTGCCTGAATTCTGGACCAATAAAATCATGAGGTGTTATAAAAATAGTTGTTGCTTAACTCACTAAGTTTTGGAGTAGTTTGTACTTCACCAGTAAATAACCTAACCAGAACAAATGACAAGATCAGAGTTTCATATTACAGATACCCTCTTGGCCTCTGTGACTGGAGGGATATAATTACTGGGTTTGAATCTGGAAGTTGTAGCATGGTATGGAGGCCCGCAGAGTAATCCAAATAGAGATTATGAGGGGCTGAACTAAGTCAGTGTTACTAGATATGAAGAGAAAAATACATTGAATTAAAAATTAAGGTTTTTCGTTCTTGCATTTTTTTTTTCCTTTTTGCCCCTAGGTTTCTTTCTTATTGAATGGATAGTTTAGGAAAAGTGAATCAGAGTGGCTGAAATGGAGCTCAAGAGAGTAGGCTGGAAAGATAAACTTCATTGTTATGCTCTAAGAAGATTCTTGAAGAGAATTATCATTTTGGTATTTTGTTTGTTTGTTTTCTTTGAATTCTACAAATATGTAACAAAAAGATCTTGGAGGATGCAGACTCTAATGTTTGCATTATAAACCACTGAATGGGGAAGGATGCAAAATGATGTAAGACCCTGCCGTGGCAACTGTCCCCTGGGTGAGAGGGAAGAGAATACAGAAGAGAAAATGGGAAAATAATGATTCTTTTTGATATTCCTGGATGGGCCCAACAAAATGCCCATTACTGGAGTTAAGCTCTGCAGTAGGAAAGGGTCTTTATTAGATTGAAATATTAAGTGAATATTTTTGGACAAGACTAGAATTCACGTGTCAACCTAATATAAAAAACACATACATACAAAATTGAAACAGTAATTTCACAAAAAAATTCTCTTGGTCTTACAATGTATGTGGTTGTTTTCTGAGCTATTTTCCAAATTCTGGTTAAATTATATGACCCAATAGGTTGATGTCGCCAGCCATAAATTTCAGTTTGAAGAGCACTTTTCTCTAGAAAAAAATAAAATATGTTTAAGGGATCTAAAAGAAATAGCATTTCTATGAAGATAGCCGAGGGAGACTGGAAGCCTCTTGAAGAATGTCTGCATACAGCAAGAATTCAGAGCAATCAAATACTGCATTTGCTTCTGAGGGGTGTGCTGAGGTCAACAAGAGAACTTCTCAAAGTGACATGTCAGAGTAGCCGCAGGCTCTTATAGCCCCCTCTCAGAGGGCTGGGACATATCATAGAATGAGTTAAGGGTTGTAATCACCTGGGCTTTGGATGAGTAGCACAGATTGCCTGCATGGACAGTATGACTGAACACTGTGCCAGGACCCAGTCATCTCTGTGAATTTTAGGAAGCGATGCATAAGGAACAGCTACATCTCAGCAGAGGGTGGAAAAGCGAGGATCAGTGGCACACCCTTCTTCCATAATGCCAGGTTCATAAAAATGTTCTTACTCTCTGCCTCAGGATGTTATATTATCTTGGGGATATGAGGATCCTATTTTTCTCCAAGCGAGGATCAGTGGCACACCCTTCTTCCATAATGCCAGGTTCATAAAAAAGTTCTTACTCTCTGCCTCAGGATGTTATATTATCTTGGGGATATGAGGATCCTATTTTTCTCAGACAGATTTTGAATAATTTATGAGATGACAAAGGAGTCAGACTACTAGAGATCATAATATCATTTTCATTATAAATTAAGCAGTAGAAAAATATGATTTTAGGTCTGTTGTACATATGTAATGCAGTTATAAATGAGTTAGTATTACCCAGTTACAGTTACTAGTATTAGAAAGGAAAAAAGACTGCCCATGCGGGCCCTACATGTAAGAAGAGAGAATTAATGTTGCCTGAAGGCAGGCTGTGTGTGTGTGTGTGTGTGTGTGTGTGTGTGTGTGTGTGTGTGTGTG
>NW_007729674.1:216115-222286 GCF_000696425.1 Galeopterus variegatus
CATCTTCTCCCTCTGCAATCTGTCTCTTGCCCACAGAGATGGCTCTTACTGAGGTCACCAGTAAATTACTCATTGCCAAAAACCACAGACAACTTCTTTTTTTCATTTTTGAATACTCCATAGAATGTGCCACCATTAATTTCTCTACTTGAAAATTTCTTCTCTCTTGGTTTTCATGACACTAGCATTTTTGCTCCCTTGCATATACTGACATGCTACTTATCTATCTTCTTTGTAGACTCAACCTTCTTTGCCTGCTTCTACAGCCATTGTAGAAAACAGTATGGAGGTTCCTCAGAGAACAAAAATTAGATCTACCTATGCCCCAGCTATTTCAGTTCTGGGTATATACCCAAAGGAAATGAAATCAATGTATCAGAAAGACACCTGTACTCCCATGTTCACTGTAACACTATTTGCAGTGGCCAAGAGATGAAATCGACCGAAATGTTCATCAATAGATGAATGAATTAAAGAACTGTGGAATACTATTCAGCTGTTAAAAAGTGATATCCTATCATTTGCAGCAACATGGATGGAACTGGAAACCATCATGCTCAGTGTAGTAAATCATNGTGTGTGTGTGTGTGTGTGTGTGTGTGTGTGTGTGTGTGTGTGTGTGTGTGACAGAGAGATACAGAGACAGAGAGAGAGAATGACAGAGAGATAGACAGAAAGAGATAAAAAGAGAGAAACCAAGAAGAGAGACAGAGAGAGGTGGAGGGAGAGGAAAAGAGAAAGAATGCAAGCATAGAGTACATAATTTTTTGCAGAACTCTTAAATCAAGAAAGTCATTTCTCTTTTCATGGGGTGAACATCAAAAGACACCTGAACTATTCCTCTACACATGAAAATATCAGGAATGCATAAATAATTTTCCACCCTGTAAAGAATCACAGTTAGCATTTATTGAGCCCTTACCATAAGCAAAAGACTGTTATATTCTGGGCTCAAGCAACTTGCACTTCTAAATACTCTGCTATGATTCTGTATCCCCTCTGCAGTCCTCTCAAACACAAACAATTGTAAAGAGTGAAATGATCTCATCAATTTGTTTACTTCACCATCTTCTCCCTCTGCAATCTGTCTCTTGCCCACAGAGATGGCTCTTACTGAGGTCACCAGNCCTATCATTTGCAGCAACATGGATGGAACTGGAAACCATCATGCTCAGTGTAGTAAATCATACAAAAATACCACATGATATCAATCATATGTATAATCAAAAAAAAAAGTGGCTTGTACAGAAAAAGAGAGTAGAATAATGGTTTCTAGAGTTGGGCATATCAGGGGAGGGGGTATGGAAAGGAAAACTGGAGGATTAATGGGTACAAAATCATGCTATCTACCATAAGCAAATTATTGTGCAGTACATGCATGTATTGAAACAACACATTGCACCCCACAAATTTGTACAAATAAATGTTAAAAAAATTTTGAATAAAAAAAAATCTGTGCCTAGCAAAATGTATATTAAAATAAATATTGAAAATTAAAATTATTTTTATATATTTCCCCCCAAACTTTCCATCTGAAAAATGCATATTTTTAAATCAAAAAGTAAAAGCAAATTATTATTAATAAATGTCAAAATTTTAAATCAAAACTAAAAAAAAAAATATGTTGGCAGAACCCTGTAATTCTTTGCCCAGCTTAATGTAGGATCAACTATTACCTATATGTCAATGATGATTCTCAGTTCTGCTTATTGAGGTCAGATCTTTTACATGATCTTCAAACAAATATACATAATTACTATGTTATATCCCTACGTGGAATTTACAGAAGCACCTCAAATACAAAATGTCACAAATAACTCATTATTATCCTCTAAAACTTGCTTGCCCTGCCTCTAGTCTAACACCCATCTTAGTGAATGAAAACGTCCTCACATTTGCCCTAGTGAGATTTTTGGAGTATTCCTGTTTTTCTCTTACCAGACATCTCTCCTACATCTTGTTAATATCTGGTCCCCCAAATTTCACATAAGGCATTACTAACACTGTGCCATTTTAACCCTAAAGTCCTTCTAGAAACTTTTCTCAGAGAGGTAACAGTTGTACACTAGAGTGTGTGAAGAAACATAATCATGCTTTCTAGACCATCTCTATCCAGATAACATCTTCTGGAGAAAATAATTTTAAAAGAGAGTCTATATTAATGCTGTCAGTTTACATTAGTGTGTATTTATATTAAAAAATTGTTATAAATATTTTTTTGAGAGAAAAAAGAGGAAAATATTTCTAAACTTGTTGGGAAATTGCCAGAATATTGGTATTGAAGAAAAAGCTGAGTTCATAGGAAATGAAGCAAAAGTCCAAAAAAACAAATAAAAAATTTAAAAAACAAAGTTTCCTGACATTGAAAACTAGGCTTTTAAATCAATAAATAAATGAAATGTAAAAGATTAAGACTTATTAAGGAAATATATAGTTATCATAGAATTTATCTTCTTTTAAGTTGTTTTTAAAATCGTCTTTGAGTGTGTTGCTAGATGTTTAATTTTAACTGTTCATAAAGGTTATAGGATGTTTCGGGTATAAAGTTACATGTATCGTAGTAGCTAATACCTTGGGACCTATTCACTGCCATCTGGTGTCAGTGTAATCAAATTGCAATGGCAGCTCAGACTAACATATTTTGCATCCTAAGAGTTGAAATAGCAAACAAAAAATATGCAAGGAAACAAGTTTGGCATTAAACATTCTACCACACTCAAAAGTATTATGAGTTTAAGAAAAGATAGACAATTAAATTATTTTCTCATAGTGCTTTACAATGAGGCACCAGCTCAATGAAGTAACATTTCTGTTAGTGAAAGGTGTTGGCACAGTAAATTCTATTTCATTGCCAATAAACTGAAGATCAAAACAATCAACCAAGCTCCACTGGTAATAAATTGAAAGTCAGTGGAGCACAAAATGTATTACTGTTAGAATTAATTTTGGCACAAAATGGGTTGTTGAGTTTTCCCCTTTTCTTAAGGCAAATAACCCCAAGCAAATAGTTAATAGACTGTTAAAGGTAAATTCAATCTGCTCATGGTATTCTGATGGAATTGAAATTTTATATTTGATTTTTGAGCACAATACAATCATTTGGATTCAATTTTACATGTATCCTGAAGAAATTTTTACCATAGTTTTATGATTAAATTGCATTTTGAAGTCTGTTGCATGGCATATAGAACTTTTTTTTCACGCATGTACCAAAACACTTGTAGGAACCTGCAGTCAGTCAATAATAAGCTGGGTTGGTATTTTATGGACTTATGTGATTTAAAACTTACTAACAAAATTGGAGTATATCAGAAGGTATTCGGATATAGCCAAACAATATGGTACCAAATGAAGGAAGTTGATATGCTTTAAGGGTACTGTGGAAGTGTAGGAATGAGAGAGCCAAGGCCAGATGTTATGGTTATCTAAAGATTTTGTATGGAAATTGCAGAGATGAGGCTAGTTCATGGCTCCACTGCTATAGGTTATCACAAGACTCTTTAATTGCTTCTATTCTGTTTTATTTTGCTCACTTTAGTATTTCAGCAGTGTCACTTTTAAGGATGCTCCATTCTTAATTTTTACCATTAGAGAAAGCTGTAGCCATTGATGAGGTGGACTCTATCCATATTTACTTGAAAGTAATAATTTCCTTTAACATATAAAATAATAGACACACTTTTTTACTGGATTTTGATCAACAAAGCTATTGGGACAATATTTACTATTAAGTATACTTTAGGAAGTCTGTTTGAATAATCTATTAATCAATTAAAATTAAAATTACAGAGAAGGTGTTTTTCTGTAATTTTCTTTTGACACTGTCTGACCACATCTCTTTTCCAAAGACTTTCTGCAAGGATAGAGATTATCAAGTACATAACTCAGTTCCTCATTGAACCCAAGTTTTGTAGGTTCATAAAAATCATGTAAGACATATGCCATGTTTAAAGGTTCATAAACATGTCATAAAGATCATAAATTGTCTTTGTACACCTCACTAAACCCAATGGAAGAAACCAAGAGTCTCTCAGAAATTGTTGAATGATACCACACTGGCTGAGCTAGCCTCTTCAATTTACTGTCAGTAGTAGAAAGAGCCTTCAGCAATCAGAGGGAGCATGTTTAATTTTTTAAAATTTTATCATTTTGGGAAATTAAGACTGTCATGTAAAAATTTCTTAATATTATACTGAGAATAATTACTACAGAAGTACATACATTTTCAGAGGTGAAAGAGATTTTAATGCCATACCTTCATTCACAATAAGGTAACTAACTCAATTAAGACCACCTGGTGGCAGTCAGAATTTTGCCTCAAATCTTACAAATCATGAAGATTTCTTTCAAGTACAAAACATCTTTCATGCAGTAACCTTCATTCTGAGCATATTTTAATTCTTTATTTGTACTTGGTTTTTCATAATAAACATTCATAATTGATATAGTTTTGCTTCAAATTCATTTTTTTCCTCATAGTCTAAAGCTGAATCTATTGCATGTGAATCTTTGTTAAGGACCGAGGAGATTACTATCATTGTGTAAATCCATATTAAAATCATTTGTGATTTTATTTGTTCATAGATACCACGTTAAAACTTCTCCATAATCCATGTGGGAGTTGACTTCTATAGTTACACTTGGAGGTAGTTTAGTTACAAAAACATTCTCATTAGAAGTGGAAAGCAAGGCTTATTCACTGATAATGATACCACAATCAGTCATAAATAATCCTTACAAAGAATAGTCTATAAAAGAAATAGTATTACTGGTTTTCTTCAGAATCTGAATATTATGGTCAGTGTACGTACAAAGTAGGAGCCATTAATCAGAGGCTTTATTGGCTTGGTAAAATTACTACTTAAAAATGAATCTATACTTTTGTGATAGTGATGATGGTGATGATAGTTACCAATGATAAGACAAATCTGTCTGGCTAAATTATAGATGAGTTTCCCTGTATTCACTATAGTATGATTTTCAAACAATCACTATGGTTATCAATAAAAAATATTCAGGAATCATATAAAATATTTTTAATAATTGATTTTGCTAACAATTACTGACAAATATTAGCAGACAGTGATTGTATATAAGAATTGTTGACATTTTGAAGTTTTGAATCATCTATTTTGAAAAAAAATAGTTTATAAAAATGTATATAAAATGTATACTGTTCAGAGTATTTATTATTTTTTTTTGAATTTTGATTCTTTATTATTTGACCAAACTTAAATATATATATAATTTTTTTCTATTTTGGTGGCTGGCCAGTACGGGGATCAAGCCCTGGACCTCAGAATTATCAACACCACACTCTAACTAACTGAACAACTGGCCAGACCCAAAACTTTAAATATTTTGAAGAGAGTGAAGATGGTTAAAATGTTCATAAGAATTCTGAGAAATCTTACAAGTAATGTTAATAGGGCATTAGAGGAAAGATTGAGTTGACTATTATTGATATGAAAGCCTAAAATTAATAAAGTTAGACAAAGGACATTGAAAAATGAAAAAAAGAGATCAGAAGTGCAATAAAGAGCAAAATTTTATATGGCTAATCAAATCAAATATTTGAGTTAACCAAGAAGATGTAACCAATGTGAAAGAGCACAGCATAGAACAATGGTGTCAAAAGTGTGAGTACTGCAATGAACTTACATTTACTTTTCATGTCCATCTAACAAAGAAAAAAAAATACGTATCATATTCTACAGGCTATCAACAAATCACTTCAGCACATTCTGCTTGTACATTCCTAAGCCTGTATTTGATCACTGTGCTCTCTCAGGAATGTAAACATTATACTGCTTTGGTGTCATACTTGAAAATTAATGTGCTTACAAAGAAAATCTAAGTTAATTAAATTCTTAAAACTTTGTAAGTATCCATTCAAATCTGCTGACATGACATATGTTATACACTGGATACAGTCTATTATATTTTATACTATTTACAAGCATAAATATATATAATTATAGATACCATCTTTGGTGTTCTGATAACTCATCTTACTTCTTGCTTATGGAAGATCTGTAGATAGGATATGATAGAAAATCTTAAATGGTGTCATAGAAAAATCCTCCATTCTCTAAATGTCTTTCTCCCACGTTGGACAGGTCCTCTTTATTTTATCTTACTACATAGTAAGTCCAAGGATGAAATGTATTT
>NW_007729674.1:223528-228972 GCF_000696425.1 Galeopterus variegatus
GAATTCTGAGAAATCTTACAAGTAATGTTAATAGGGCATTAGAGGAAAGATTGAGTTGACTGTTATTGATATGAAAGCCTAAAATTAATAAAGTTCGACAAAGGACATTGAAAAATGAAAAAAGAGATCAGAAGTGCAATAAAGAGCAAAATTTTATAAGGCTAATCAAATCAAATATTTGAGTTAACCAAGAAGATGTAACCAATGTGAAAGAGCACAGCATAGAACAATGGTGTCAAAAGTGTGAGTACTGCAATGAACTTACATTTACTTTTCATGTCCCTCTAACAAAGAAAAAAAAATACGTATCATATTCTACAGGCTATCAACAAATCACTTCAGCACATTCTGCTTGTACATTCCTAAGCCTGCATTTGATCACTGTGCTCTCTCAGGAGTGTGAACATTATACTGCTTTGGTGTCATACTTGAAAATTAATGTGCTTACAAAGAAAATCTAAGTTAATAAAATTCTTAAAACTTTGTAAGTATCCATTCAAATCTGCTGACATGACATATGTTATACACTGGATACAGTCTATTATATTTTATACTATTTACAAGCATAAATATATATAATTATAGATACCATCTTTGGTGTTCTGATAACTCATTTTACTTCTTGCTTATGGAAGATCTGTAGATAGTATATGATGGAAAATCTTAAATGGTGTCATAGAAAAATCCTCCATTCTCTAAATGCCTTTCTCCCATGTTGGACAGGTCCTCTTTATTTTATCTTACTACATAGTAAGTCCAAGGATGAAATGTATTTTTATTTAATGTCATTATTTGCAACAATCAGTTACGTAATTTGTTATTGCTGTGTATGCTGTGATTGCTACAGGTTAACCTTACACATGGCTTTTAATAATTGTTTTTTATGAAAGTTTTGTTTTCATTCAATAAGTGATATAAAATGTTGACTTTATGACCCATCAAGGTAGTGATCTCTTCTGTCTATAATAATTCAAGGGTTCTTTCTCTATGTGTTATTTTTGTGGTGATTAGCACTCTTTTATGATGAAAAATATTTATCAATTCTGTTTCCTACCTTTAAATCACAAAATACAGTTTTATTACTTGACCTTCTTTAGTGAAAAGAGTCACATCCTGGAATCTCAGCTAAAAACAGATCCCTGAGTTGTTAACTGACATGACACTTTTATAATATGATACAACCTTTCACTGATAACAACATTTGAATTACATTATTCTATGTCCAATATCATGTGGGTTTCTATTTGGGTAAGTCCCCTTCACTCAATATGATCTTTTTTAATAATATCTTTTTTAGGTTGATTAAGTATGGTTCATATTCCAGTAGCCTCAAGATTTTTTATAAAAATATAGAATACACATCTTAACTAAAATAAAATTAATTCATTCTGTCATTTTGTATCTTATCCGCTTGCCCCACACAAATGCAAACATTCACACACACACTTTATTTGCATTCTAATGGAGGAGAAGAGATAGTAAACAAATAAATAAAAAACAGAGGGATGCAATTTTAGATAATGATATATTCTTTGAAGACACTAACCACTGTTAGTGATTGGAAAGAAAGCATGGCAAAATGGCAGTTTTTGAGGAGATGTCACTTTTGTTAAGATACATATTCTACAAAGACACCACTAACACAAAAATCTGATGGTAGAGCAATTCAAATTAAATGCACACACACACACACACACACACACACACACACACATACACACACAAACAGAAGCTATAAAGGAATGCATAATTATTTTAATAAATAATTAAGCAAGTAATTACATAAATAGCATAAATAATATAGAGTATACCTATCATCTTTTAGCACTTAATCTCTTTTACAAGGTACTTGCTTTTTAACCCATCTGGAATTCTAGGAATCTGAGCTTTGATAGAGGGAACTATGATAGAGGGAACTTAGCTCTCAATGCATAGATAAGAGTCTGTCATTCTATTTCTAATTATGGTCTTAAAAGCTGTTATTGGTTCCATCTTTATGTACTTATACTGGTATGACTATCAAGTCACCACTTCTCTACTATCTCTTCCAAGTTGCACTAAACCTGAAGTTTCTTTGAAAACACAACTGAAGAACTTAGCCGATTTTTTGGCTTTCGCCTCATGCAATCACCATTATAGCAGATAATCTGTTATAACCACTTGCATCCACCCTTTACGAGAAAATAAAACTATAGACAAAGATATTTTTTGAAAAAAGATACAAAATCCTTAACAAAATTTTAGCAAACATATAATATATATATATATATATATAACATTATGTATAATATATGATATAATATATAGGTAATAGTAATATATAGGTAAAGTGCATCATAACTAAAGGAGATTCATAAATAAAAGCTTATTTTAATATTTGAAAATAGATGTACTTCACTATATCAACACATGAAAAAGAAAAAAATGACCACCTCAATTAATATGGAAAAATACTTGAAATTTTCCTGACATTTAAAAAAACAATTATTCATTTATGTTAAAAATTGTCAACAAACCATCAATAGAGGGCAAGTCTCAAGTCGACAAGGCACCTCTACAAATGCCTACAGGTGACATCATATTTAATGATGCAAGACTCAATATTTTCCACTCAATATTTTCCAAAGATGTAGAAGAAAAGGATGTCTGTTCTAGTTAGCATTTCGGTGAAGATTCTATCTAGCACAATAAAGTAGAAAGAAAAAGTGATAAAAGAAATAAATACAATAAATAAAACCTTTTATTTAATGACAACATAATCCTCTGTGCAAAAATTCTTGAAAGTCTACAAAATTCCACTAGAACTAATATCTGAATTAAGCAAAATCAGAGGATACTGGATCAATCAGTTGCAATTCTATATACTAACAATAAAAAAATAGAAATTAAAACTAAAACAAATGTAATTTGCAACACCCCTAATAAAATAAAATACTTCGGGATAAATACTACAAGAATGTATATGCTGCAAACTACAAAACTCTGATGTTTAAGCAAAGATTTTTTATGAGATGATATTTTAATTGATAAGTTGAACATAATCAAAGTGAAAACATCTGGTCTTTTAAGACACTGTTAAGAAATTTATAAAAAATAAAATTATGAACTGAAAGAAAATATTTTTAAAACACATTTCTGACACAGGACTTGTATCCTTTAGCTCATTAATAAGGCAAACACCCCAATTAAAAAGAACAAAATATTTGAACAAATATTTGAATAAAGAGCATTGCAGATCACAAATAAACATATAAAAAGATGACCAACATCATTGTCATTAGGGAAACATTAATTACAACCACAATGCAATACCTTCATACAAGCAACCAGAATGACTAAATACTTTTAAATAATACTGATGACACCAAGTTCAGGCAAGTATGTGAAGAAACAGGAAATTCTCATACATAGCTGTTGAGAATTTAAAAAGAAATACAATAAATAAAATCTTTTATTTAATGACAACATAATCCTCTGTGCAAAAATTCTTGAAAGTCTACAAAATTCCGCTAGAACTAATATCTGAGTTAAGCAAAATCACAGGATACTGGATCAATCAGTTGCAATTCTATATACTAACAACAACAAAAAAGAAATTAAAACTAAAACAAATGTAATTTGCAATACCCCTAATAAAATAAAATACTTCAGGATAAATACTACAAGAATGTATATGCTGCAAACTACAAAACTCTGATGTTTAAGCAAAGATTTTTTTATGAGATGATATTTTAATTGATAAGTTGAACATAATCAAAGTGAAAACATCTGGTNCATTAGGGAAACATTAATTACAACCACAATGCAATACCTTCATACAAGCAACCAGAATGACCAAATACTTTTAAATAATACTGATGGCACCAAGTTCAGGCAAGTATGTGAAGAAACAGGAAATTCTCATACATAGCTGTTGAGAATTTAAATGGTATGGTAATTCTGATAAATAATTTGTAGCTTTTTATGAAGTTGGACATACAGATATCTTAAGATCTAGTGAGTATTCCCCTATTTACCCAAGACAAATAAAAACAAATATCCACACAAAGAGCTCTATGCAAATGTTTCCAACAACTTTGTTCATAATAAATCCAAACTGGTAAAAATCCGAAGGTCCATCAATTGGCAAATGAATAAGCAAATTGTAGTGCATTCATGCAGTCAAATACTACCCAGCCACAAAATGGAACAAACTGCTGATATGTTCAGAACAAGGACTTATCTAATGTATTATGCTGAGTGGAAGAGGTCAGACATAAAAGGCAACAAAATGTATCATTTCATTTACATGACATTCTAGAATATGCAAAAATATACAGTCAAAAATCAGATCAATGGTTGCCAGAGGCAAGGGCAGAGAAAGGTGGTTTAAAAAATATGGTCCTGAACAGACTTTATCTGGTGATAAAAATTTTGTATAGCTTCATTGTGGTGGTAGTTACGTCAATGTGTATATTCGTATTGTACATATATTGTGTACTTAAGAGAGGTGAATTTTACTGAAGGAGATTAACCTCATTGTATTGTACATTTAAAAATGATAAATTTTTGTTATGCTACGTGTACCTCAATAAACCTGACTGTAAGAATTAGAATGAAAGAAGAAGGAGGAAGAGGAGGGGGAAAAGAAAAGGAAAAAATAAAAAGATACATATTGAGGTTTGGAAAATAAAATCTAACATAAGAATGATAGATATTTTTTAAGAAAACCAAAGCAAGGAAATAGATAATGCTAAAACTTATACTTCGAGAGAGCATTCAGAAAAAGATTGAAATTACATGTTGAAAGATCACAATATATACCTGAAAATACTGAACTAGAACAACCATTACCAGGAAATGCACTGAGGAACTTACTCAATGTTAAAGAGAGATCTTATAAAATCATCTGTGCATCTAGGAAAAAAAAAAAAAAAGCATGTGACTTATAATACAAAGAAAATGTTTTGTCCTTAGACTTTATAATAACTTTTTAGGAACTAGAAGAGAGTGAATTAACCTATTTAAGTTACTCAATGGAGAAAAAATTTGAGCAAAAGATTTAATGTCCAGCAAAAACTGACTTACAGGTATAAGGGTAAAAACAAACTGCTACTAATGTGGGGGGACTCCAAAAATATTGCTCCAATGAGTTCCTCTTAAGACTCACTAGAGTGTGATCTATGAGTTTTGAAATTATAGTTATTTGTGTAAGACTAAATAAAAAATAAAAAAGAGTACAGTATATAATGGATATATATTCTGATAATGTAGATATAGTACAATTATGAAAAGTGAGTGGAGGGTACGGAGAACACATGCAAAAGAGGTATATATACTTTGAGTCTTCTCAAAAATTCTATCAGAGAGAGTCATGTTAAGTTTTATTATTCTAAGACTAATGGGTGTGTAATATGAGGGAAAGCAAATTAGCAATTATAAAACATTCTATTTATATCATCTTT
>NW_007729674.1:229885-230561 GCF_000696425.1 Galeopterus variegatus
GGTGTGTAATATGAGGGAAAGCAAATTAGCAATTATAAAACATTCTATTTATATCATCTTTTCTGTCCTTGAGAGTAAGAATTCTCAGTGTGAAATAATGGGGAAACAGACGGAATACTGCAGTGGCTGTCTTAGTCAGTTCAGGCTGCTGTAACAGTATACTATCGACGGGGTGGCTTATAGAACAGAAATTTATTTCTCACAGTCTGGAAGCTGTAAGTCAAGATCAAGTTGTTGGCAGATCCAGTGTTTGGCAAGGGTGCTGTTTCTGGCTTGCAGATGGCTGTCTTTTGTCTCGCGTGGGGGAGAGTAGACAGAGAACACTCTAGTTTCTTTCTCCTGTTGTAAAGACATTAATCCCATCAATGAGGACTCCATCCTCATGATCTGAATACCTTTCAAAGCCCCACCTCCAGATACCATCACACTGGGTTTAGGCTTCAGGTATGAATTTTGGGAAGACACAAACATTCAATTCATACTCATGGTTAAACACAAAGCCTATAGTATTGCCTGTGAATGGAAAGTTACCAAATGGACTCATGAGGTATTTTAACCTACATAAAATATGCATACATACATACAACAATATATCATTATAATGTACATTAACTTTTCTGCATATCTAGATGTATTTTTATCACATATACTATATATTATAGATACCAACTTTTTT
>NW_007729674.1:231383-233585 GCF_000696425.1 Galeopterus variegatus
TTTTTTAAGAGTACAAGGAACAATGACCACAGAAACAATGACTGGTCCGAAAACATTAATTTTAATAACAAACCGAGAAAGTCTTAGAAAAGTTACTGATTTAATAACTGGGGCAGGAAATGTGTAATTTGAACCTGGAACATCATGCCATTATTCCAAATAGTCAGGAAGCTATCAAGACTACTAGTTTATGTCAAAAAAAAAAAAAAAAAAAAAACTTGAAAGGCAACATGAGAAATCTTTTTTTTTTGCATAGTACTTTTATTTATTGGTTATGAATATTCATGAGATACAAAGCTGATTGTCACCACTCGTGCCCAAGATGTGATGGCCAAATCCATACTGGTGGCATGCCCGTTACTACAAATTGCAATTATACCCCATGTTCCCTACCCAGTTATCCTTGAACTCCCTCCCCATTCTCCTTTCCACTACTCCACTTTGTGTATGTTCTCAACCTCTGCAAGTCCAACACACCACTTTGGCCTTTCCTTCCTTTCTTCTTTCTCTCTTAGCTTCCACTTATGAGTGAGTATATGCAGTAATTATCCCTCTGTGCTTTGCTTGTTTCACTCAACGTAAGTTTCTCCAAGCTCATCCATGTTGTTGCAAATGGGAGAATTTCATTCTTTTTTATAGCAGAGTAGTATTCAATGGTGTATATATACCACAGTTTCCTTATCCAATCATCCATCTATGGACATTTAGGTTGGCTCCATATCTTGGCTATTGTAAACAGAGCTGCAATGAACATGGGAGTGAAGGTATCCCTTTGACATGATGATTTCCATTCCTTTGGGTATATACCTAGAAGTGAGATTACTGGATTGTATGATCTCTTCAATAAGTGGTGCTGGGAAAATTGGATATTCATATGAAGAAGAATGAAACTAGATATGTATCTCTCACCATGTGCTAAAATAAACTCAAAATGGATTAAAGATTTAAGTATAAGATCTGAAACTGTAAAACTACTAAGGAAAAATATAGGTGAAATACTTCATGAACTAGGTCTACGCACAGAATTTATGAACATGAGCCCAAAAACATAGGCAACAAAAGAAAAAATAAACAAATGGGGCTACATCAAACTAAAAAGTTTCTGCACAGCAAAGGAAACAATCAAGAGAGTAAAATGACAACCTACAAAGTGGGAGAAAATGTTTCCTAACTATGAATCCAACAGGGTAATTAATATCCATAATATACAAGGAACTCAAGCAATTGAAAAATAAGAAACAAATAACCCAATTAAAAAATGGTCAAAGGAGCTTAATAGACATTTTCCAAAGAAGGCATACAAATGGCCAACAGGTACATGAAAAAATGCTCAACATCACTAGTCATCAGGGAAATGCAAATTAAAGCCACATTGAGTTATCACCTCATACCAGCTAGGCTGGCTATGATCAAAAAGACAGAGAGTAACAAATGCTGACGAGGGTGTGGAGGGAAGGGAAGGCTCCTATGCTGTTGGTGGACTGCAAATTAGTATAGCCACTATGGAAAACAGCATGGAGGTTTTTCAAACAACTACAGATTGATCTTTCATACGAACATGAGGAATCTTGAATTGGGCAAAGATGAGACCATCAAAGCTTCAGAAAGCACACTAACTACAGTTGACAAAACTCACAAAACATGTTTAAGTTGGTAAATGTATAATTTTTTTTTTAGAATTTTAAAGGGTGTTGAGAAGTTTTATTTATTATTTTAATAACTAGTAAATAAAGGAACAGGATTAAACATTTATCTTTCCTTTTCTATGTGAATTATACACCCTATATTAAGTACCTCCTCTTGAAAAGAACATATTGCCCATATGACTACCAAAGAGATCAAACCAAACTCAGCACTCAGCTGCCAATTCTTAGGAAATACAAGTGACTGTAGGACACACAACTGTGTGAAGAGTGTGCAGCCAGCACGACACATACTGTGGAGCACTGTGCAGGACAAAGCCCAGGTTCTTCCACAGATAACCTATGACAAAAAGAGTGGGATGAAGGAAGAAATTGTAAGTTAAGAAATTCAAATGATTTATCATGTTTTACTGGCAAAGTTAAATTATGGTGTCTAGAGTTTCACACTTGACAGAAAAAAAAGTCAAAACACAGAGAAGTGTTCACTTCAAAAGTTCAGAAGAGTGGTTACTATTTTGAGATAAGACTGTAATTGGGATGGGACACATGAAAAGTGTTC
>NW_007729674.1:234692-248045 GCF_000696425.1 Galeopterus variegatus
TTTTTTTTTTTTCTATGACTCCTAGGAGAGAATTAAAACACCGTTTTCCTCTCTTTCCATCAGTTGTCTAATATTCATTGAATGCTACCTTAGCCAACAAATAATTTTAAAAAATAGAAAATTGTCCAACCACAAAAAGCAAAGTAAAAGTCAAAGAGACATAAAAATGGAATGTGCCTAACAAATCCTAGCCTCTATTGAGAGCTCATAATAAAGAACAATTTTAGCTATAAACTTGTTTAAACAGAAGCTACTGTAAATGTAATTGAATGCCAATACTTTTTTAAAATTTATTTTTCTTTAAATATAATGTGTTCCACTATAAACTATACAGGCACAATGATGTGCTCAAAATGAAAGTACTATTTTACAGTGATATGTACCCATAATAATATTCAGTGTAAAATGTGTAAGATATTCAACACGGTGATTTGTTTGGATAATGGTAAGCACTCTTACTGCAATAAAATTTAGGTCTATAGTGAACAATTCTAGTCATTTGCCTTCTAGGTTTACAGATACTGTAAAACATTCCTTGCCCTAAGAAGTCTTGCTAATATTAAGGGGGGTGGGGGGGCGCTTCAGAATACAAATTGTCTTATGTCTTACAGTACATTCACTTGGACAATATATCAAACAGGCATATTATTGAATTCATAAAAATTTTCCAAATAAATATTATAATAGACTGAATTGTAAAGAATGAATTAGAAAACAATTTAAATTACAAAACCAAAATGTGTATTTCTTCTGCCAAACTATTTTTATTCTGAAACTAGTAACTCATTTATACTTCATTAAAAAGAGAAAAGAGTTGTCAGAGTTTTGTAGCTGCCATTTCCTTAAGGGATTAAATTTAGTACTAAGAAGCTGGTTTGTTAAAATTTCTAATTTAAGCATTTGAACAACCATAGAGTTGTTAGCATAACTTTGCCTTTTACCATTTCCATCTGCAATGTTAATCACAATTCTGGGACCTATATCAGTTAAACATGCCAAGTTCTATCAGTTTGTGAAGTAATTGAGGATGGCATCAAGAAAATTTTCTGAGAAAGTACTTAGAAATGAACTGGAATTTTCTAAAACCTAATCAAATTTAACATGCATCGCAGCTGAAATATCCCATGTATGCAGAAAAATGCAGATACATATAACATCTAGATTTCATGAGATAATAATGATAATAAACACTGTCTTATTATATCACCCACAATCAAACTAATCGATAGCAACTATAGACTGTACTCTCTCTGTGGGAATTATAATAAAGGCAAATCTTCAATTTTGACATTTTTGTGTTTTCTAAGTATCATGATGCCTTTATATTTTTTCAAATAAAGGTAAAGTTTATTTGTGCTTTATATCTCTATATAGACATCTTTAAACATATGCTTATACTGGATAAATCTTTTCACTGTATCTTCTGATTTCAACATTCCTTGATGGAAATTTACTGCCAGTATATGATGAAAGGTCATGTTTAAGATTCCATGATCCGGTATTCAAAGACACCACATACCATGTCTGAGGTTAATTTGAAAAACTGACTAAAACATTGCAGTGAGAATTGGGAAAAGATATTTCCCTGGGAGGTGTTCATAAGCAAAATATCAGTCCCAATTAATGGGAGCAGCAGCAAGCACTATAAATCAGTTAGGAAAATGAAGAGTTAAAGAAAAATTTCAGTGGAGAAAAAAGTACATACAGCACCATTTCTACCAAGGTCAAAGATTCATTCAAACTTTGCCTTTTAACAACACCAGTATTATGGTGAATTTTGGAAAATAGCTTTGTGTTTGAGGAGAAAACTCAGTTTAGCAAATAAAAGAAACAATAAACTAAAAAATTAATAGCTAAATGCCCTGAAATCTTGCTGTAACATGACCTACTATAAGATGAATTTCTGTCTGAGGCATTTCTCTCTCTGACTTCCTCCAAAGGGATTTTTCAATACTAAGTAGCAAAAGAATCTAGTTTGTAACATTTTTTAACCTATAACACAGTAATGTGATGTTGACCATGTTATGCTCTCCAGTGTCTTTTTTTAAAATGAAAATATCAGGCCTGACAGCTGGTAGAAGCATGCACATGATCCTAAGTGGGAGTTGAGGGCAGCCCCCACTGACCAGCAGCAGGCAGGAGCATGCCAAAAACACTACTTCTGCATGGGTAGACCACCACAGCCACTGCTACAGACACAGCTGTTGTACAAGGAGTCCACTGCCACAGTAGTAGACACAGCCACTGTGCAGGTGGCTCACCAGACACTAAACTGAATTGACAAAAAGAGTCAACAGCAGAACAATAAAAAGAAGAGGAAGTCTCTCTTTTCAAAGCCCACACAGGATTAATAGAAGAAGCAAGCTCTTTACTGGATGGCCAGAAGTCATGGTAGAGATACTAGAAATACAAAAATGTAAGAAAATATTACATCACCAAAAGAATAGGGTAATTTTCAAATACCGGATACTATAGAGCAGGAAACCCTTGAAATTACTGAAACAATTCCAAGCAACAATCTTGAGGAAACCCTGAAAGAGATATGAAAACAATCGGTCAGACAACATAATGAAATGAAGGGAAAAAAATCTAGGATATGAAGGAGAACATTTATAAAGAGATCAATACCTTAAAAACAATGTAGCAGAAATTATGGAACTGAAAGATTCATTCAGCAAAATAAGAAATGCAATGGAGAGCTTAAGCAGCAGGCTAGAACAAGCAGAAGAAAGAATTTTCTGATCTTGAAGATGGTCTTTTTGAAATAACCCAACAAGACCAAAAAAAAAATAAAAATAAAAAATAAAAAGGAAAAAGAATTTTTTAAAAATGAAGAAAATCTAAGAGAGCCAGGAAACAACCTTAAGTGCACCAACATTTTAATCATGGGTATACCAGAAGGGGAAGAGAAAGGAGAGGGCATTGAAAACATATTGAATGAAATATTAATGAAAAACTTCCCAGTTATAAGGAGAGACATGAATCTTCAGATCCATGACACTAAAATATCCCCAAAGTGATCCAATCCAAAAATATCCTCTACAAGAAACATTATAATCTAACTAGCAAAGTTCAAAGAAAAAGACAGAATCCTAAAAGTAACAAGAGAAAAGTCATCTATAAAAGAGCCCCGAAGAGACTAACAGCAGACTTCTCAACAGAAATGCTACAGGCCAGAAGAAAATAGGATGATATATTCAAAATATTAAAATAAAAAACCCTGCCAGCCAAGAGTACTATATCCAGCAAGCCTCTCATTCAGAAACGAGGGAGAGTGTATTTTCCATAGTCAAAAACTGCAGAAGTTCACCACCACATGACCAGCCCTACAAGAAACCTTAACAGTTTCTTGAATCTAAAATGTACTGCATCTAGAATCTAAAATGTTAATTGCAAACACAAGTACATAAGAAAGAACAAATCTACTGGTAGAACAAAAAAGAAAATGAGAAAGGGAAAGAAACTAAATCTTATCAGCTCAAAAAGCAAACAAACATCAAAGATGAAAAATAAAAGGGGAAATAAGGAACAAAAGATATTTAAAACATCCAAACTAAAATTGAAAAAGTGCCAGGAGTAAGATAATACCTTTCCACAACAACCTTAAATGTAAATGGATTAAACTCCCTACTCAACAGACACAGACTGACTGATTGGATTAAAAAGCTAGACCCAACCATATGCTGTCTTCAAGGGACTCACCTCACCTGGAAAGACACACACTAACTAATAGTGAAGGGATGGGAAAAGATATACCATGCAAATGGAAACCAAAAGTGAGCAGGAGTAGCTACTCTTATAATGGATAAAACAGATTTTAAACCAAAAACCATAAAAAGAGATAAAGAAGTCCACTCTATAATGATAAAAAGATCGATATACCCCCAACACAATAATAGTGGGGCACCTGAACACCCCTCTGTCAGCAATGGACAGATCACCTAGGCAACAAATAGAAAGAGAAACACAGCATTTAAACTACACTTTAGACCAAGTGGACATGGCAGATGTCTACAGAACATTTCATCCAAAAAATACAGAATATACATTCATCTCATCAGCAAGTGGAACATTCTCCAGAATAGACCACATGTTGTGTCACAAATCAAGACTCAACAAATTTTTTAAAATTGAAATTATTTCAAGTATCTTTTAAGACCACAATGGGCTGAAATTAGAAATCCATAAAAAAAGAAACTCAGGAAACTATACAAATACATGGGAATTAAAGAACATGCTCCAGTACAACCTATGGGTCAAGAAGAAATTAAACAAGAAATGAAAAACTTTTTTGAAACTAATGAAAATAAAGATGTCTCATACAAAAAACCTGTGATATACTGCAAAAGCAGTACTGAGAGGGAATTTTACAGAAATAAACACTTACATCAAAATAATAGAAAGATATAATTTATTTATTTAATTTTTAATTTTAATTTTTTTCTGAATGCTTGACCTTAATGTTATAACACTATGTTCTAACCAACTGAGATAACCAACCAGCCCCAAAAGTGTAGCAAGATTTCAAATAAACGGCCTAACACTACACCTCAAAGAACTAGAAAAACAAGAACAATCCATTCCCAAATTAGTAAACAGAAAGAAAAAATTAAGATCAGAGCAGAACTAAATAAAATAGAGACCCCCAAAATGATCAATGAAACAAAAAGTTGGTGTTTTGACAAGATAAAAAAATAGACAAATCGTTAATTCAGCTAACTAAACAAAGAAGAAAGAAAACCCAAAAAACAAAAATTAGATATGAAAAAGAAAACATTACAACTGATGCCACAGAAATATATAGAATTCTTAGATATTATTGTAAACAACTACATGCCAACAGATTTGAAATCTGGGAGAAAATACGTAAATTTCTGGACACATACAAACTACCAAGACTAAACCAAGAAAAAACAGAAAATGTGACCAGACCAATAACACGCAATGAGATTGAAGCAGTAATCAACAGTCTTCCAACAAAGAAAACCACTAAACTGGATGATTTTACTGCTAAATTCCACCATATCTTTAAAAAGGAATTAATACTGATTCTCCTCAAACTATTCCAAAAAATTGAAACAGAGGCCATTCTCCCAAATTCATTCTATGAGGCCAGCATTACCCTGATACCAAAACCAGACAAAGATACAACAAAATAAGAAAATTATAGGCCAATTTCTCTGATGAACATAAACACAAAATCCTCAACAAAATATTAGCAGTCAGAACACAGCAACATATCAAAAACTTATATGCTGTGATCAGGTAGGATTCATTCCAGGAATGCAAGCCTGGTTCAACACATGCAAGACAATAAATGTGATATACCACATCAGCAAAATCAAAGACAAAAACTACATGATTATCTCAATAGGCACAGAAAAAGCATTTGAAATAATCAACATCCCTTTATAATAAAGACTCTCAGCAAATTAGGTATAGAAGGAAAGTATCTCAACACAGTTAAAGCCATGTATGACAAACCCACCACCAATATCATCCTAAATAGGAACAAGACAAGGATGCCCACTCTCACACTCCTATTTAACACAGGATTGGAAGTACTAGCCAGAGCAGTCAGGCAAGAGAAATAAATAAAGGGCATACAGATTAGAAAAGAAAAAGGCCAACTGTCCCTGTTTGAAAATGACATGATCCTATATATAGAAAAACCTAAACACTTTACCAAAACACTCTTAGAGATGATAATCTATTTCAGTAGAGTTTCAGGATACAAAATTAGTAGCTGTTTTATACTCCAGTAAAAACCTAGCAGGAAAAGAAATCAAGAAAGCAAAGCAAACAAGCCCATTTATAATAGTCACCAGAAAAATAAAATACCTAGGAATCAATTTAACCAAAGAAGTAAAGTTATCTTTATAATAAAAACTACAAATCACTGCTGAAAGAAATTAAAGAGGACACAAAAAGATGGAAAGTCATTCCATGCTCTTGGATTGGAAGAATCAACACAGTGAAAATGTCCATACTACTGAAAGCAATCTATAGATTCAAAGCAATCCCCATCGAAATACCAATGACATTCTTTCCAATAAAAGAACAAATAATCCTAACATTCATATAGAACAACAAAAGACTCCCCAAAACCAAAGCAATCTGTGAAAAAAAAAAAAAAAAGCTTGAGACATCATTAAACTATCTGACTTTATACTACAAAGCAAACAGCATGGTACTGGCATAAAAAAAAAAACAAAAAAAAACCAAAACCAAAACTTAAACAAAACAGCATGGTACTGGCATAAAAACAGACACTCACACCAATGGAACAGAATAGAGAACCCAGAAATCAACCCATATACTTACAGCCAAATGATATTTGACAAGAGCAATAGGAGTATACATTGGGGAAGGGCTGCCTCTTCAATAAGTATTGCTGGGAAAACTGGACACCTATACATAAAATGAAACTAGATGTGTACCTCTTGTCAAATACCAAAATCAACTACAAACAGATTAAAGACTTAACTATGAGTCCTGAAACTATAAAACTCCAAAAAGAAAACATAGGGGTAACACCTCAGGAAATAGGACTAGGTAAAGAGTTTATGAACAAGATCCCAACAGCACAGGCAACAAAAGAAAAAGTAAATAAATGGAGTTATATCAAACTAAAAAGCTTCTGCATAGTAGAAGAAACAGTTAACAGAGTAAAAAGACCACCTACAGAAAGGGAGAAAATATTTACAAAATATGCATCCAACGAGGGATTAATATCCAGAATATATAAGCAACTCAAACAACTTAACCATAAAAAAAAGTAATCCAATTACAAAATGTGCAAAGGAGCTGAATAGGCATTTCTGAACGGAAGATATGCAAATGGCCAACATATGCATGCAAACATGCTCAAAAGCACTAAGCATCAGGGAAATGTAAGTCAAAACCACACTGAGATATCATTTCATGACAGTTAGACTGTCTAGTATCAAAAAGACATAGAATAGCAAATGCTCATGAGGGTGTGGAGAAAGGGGAATACTCCTTACACTGCTGGCGGGATTGTAAATTAGTGCAGCCACTATGGAAAATAGTATGGAGATTCTTCAGATAACAACAGATAGAACTGTCATGAAATCCAACAATCCCACTCTTGGGTTCATACCCTAAGGAATGGAAATCATTATGTTGAAGGGATACCTGCCCTTCCATGTTTATTGCAGCTCAATTTACAATAGCTAAGAGTTGGAACCAACCTAAATATCCTATATACAAAATGGAATTCTACTCAGTCATAAAATGGAATGAAATTCTGCCATTAACAGAAACATAAATGAACTTAGAGAAAACTATGTTAAGTGAAATGAACCAGATACAGAAAGAGAAATATCACATGTCCTCACTCATAAGTGGGAGCTGAAAATAAAACAAACAAACAAAAAGGAAAGAAAGCAAATAGAGGCCTGAGATCTGCTGGGACCACATGCACTGAGGCATCCATGCCAGAGAAGGTAGGTGCTGCCATGGGACCCCCCCCCAACCCATGTAAGTGTACACTACCCAGAGAGGCCTTAAAGCCCTCAGGCACATAGGACCCGGAGCCACCTGCATTGGAACAGGTAGGCACCAATGCAGGACTTCCAGCCCAGGCCAGTCCCTAACCCAAAGAGACCCAAGCCTCCTGCCCACAGGCACAAAGGTAGCCATGCCAAGTTGGCAGTCCTGGCAGGATCCTAGCCAAATAATAATGTCGAACAACTGGACCATGATATCCCCCGCCACAATGACTAAACATCAAAGGAAAGATAACAGAAATATGAAAAATGAAGAAAGTACACCACCAAAGGGTAATCATAATTCTCAAGCTCTAGATCCTATAGAATAAGAAGACCTTGAAATGACTGACAAGGAATTTTGAGTGATAATTCTAAGGAAACAAAATGAGATACAAGAAAACTCAGGTAGACAACACGATGAAATGAGAAAAGGTATACAGGACCTGAAAGAAGAAGTGCACAAGGAAATCAATGCCCTGAAAAAGAATGTAGCAGAGCTTGTGGAGCTGAAAAATTCATTCAATGAAATAAAAAACACAACAGAGAGTTTAACCAGCAGGCTAAAACAAGCAGAAGAGAGAATTTCTCACCTCGAAGATGGGCTGTTTGAAATAACACAGGTGGACAAAAAAAAAAAAAAAAGAAGAAAAAAGTATTAAAAACATTGAATAAAATCTAAGAGAGATAACAAATAACCTTAAGTGCTCAAATATCCAAATCATGTATATTCCAGAAGAGGAGGAAGAAGGAGATTGCATTAAAAACATATTCAAAAAAATAATGGCAGAAAACTTCCCAGGTATAGGAAAAGACACAAATCTTCAGATTTAGGGAGCTCAAAGATCCACAAATGCACTCAGTCCAAAAATATCCTCTCCAAGACATGTTATAGTCAAATGGCAAAAATCAAATACAAACAGAGAATCTTAAAAGCTGCAAGAGAGAAGTGTCAAGTCACCTACAAGGGAGCCCCATTCAGACTAACATCAGACTTTTCATCACAAACCCTAAAAGCCAGAAAGGAATGAGATGATAAATTCAAAATACTAAAAGACAAAAATTGCCACCTAGGAATACTTTACTCAGAAAGGCTATCCTTCCAAAATGAAGAACAAATAGTATATTTCTGAGACAAACAAAAACTGTGGGAGTTTGCTACCACATGACCAGCCTCACAAGAAATTCTCAAGGGAGTACTGGGTTTGGTACCTGAAAAACAACCACCACTGTCATAAATACTCAAGAAAAATCAAAACCTGCTAATAAAATTAAAATGCTAACTATAAAGAGAGAGAAAAAAAAGCTTATTTACCACCCCAAGAAACCAACAAATACAGAAGACAAACAGTAAATCAGAAAGAAAGGAACAAAAGACAGTTAAGTTATCCAAACAAAAATCAATAAAATGCTAGGAGCAAATCAGACCTTTTCAATAACAACTCTTAATGTAAAAGGATTAAATTCCCCACTCAAAAGACACAGACTGACTGACTGGATTAAAAAGGTTGACCCAACTATATGCTGCCTTCGACAGACTCACCTCACCTGTAAAGACACACATAGACTAAGAGTGAAAGGATGGAAAAAATATACCATGCAAATACAAATGAAAAACAAGCCAGAGTAGCTATTCTTATATCTGATAAAACAGACTTTAAACCAAAAAATATAAAAAGATAAAAAGAAGGCCACTATATAATGATAAAAGTTTTTATCCATCAAGAAGACATAACAATCATAAATATATATGCACTGAATGTTGGAGCAGCCAGATTTTTAAAGCAAACACTATCTGACCTAAAAAATGAGATAGACACTAATAGCATAATAGTAGGGGACCTGAATATCTCACTTTCAATATTGGACAGATCATCTAGACAAAGAATCAGCAGAGAAACACAAGATCTAAACAAAACTTTAGACCAATTGGACTTGGCAGATATCCACAAAACATTCCATCCAACAACCTCAAAATATTCATTCTTCTCATCAGCACATGGAACATTATCCAGGATAGATCACATGTTAGGTCACAAATCAAGTCTCAACAAATTCAAAAAAATTGGAATTATCCCATGTATTTTTTCAAATCACAATAGATTAAAACCAGAAATCAATAAGAAATGAAACTCTAGAAACTATACAAATGAATGGAAATTAAACAGCATTCTACTTAATGACATATGAGTCCAAGAAGAAAGTAAACAGAAAATCAAAAAATTTCTTGAGCTTAATGAAAATAATGATACATCATTCCAAATTCTGTGGGATATGGCAAAAGCAGTAGCAAGGGGGAAATTTTTAGCATTACCTGCTTACATCAAGAAAATGTAAAGATGGCAAGTAAACAACACAACACTTCACCTTAAAGAACTAGAAAAACAAGAATGATCCAAACCCAAAGTTAGCAGATGGAAAGAAATCATTAAGATCAGAGCAGAACTTAATGAAATAGAAACCCAAAAAATGATACACAAGATCAGTGAATCAAAAAGTTTGTTTTTTGAAAAGATAAATAAAATTGACAAACTATTAGCATGGCTAACTAAAAAATGAAGAGAGAAGATCCAAATAACACCAATTAGAAATGAAAAAGGTGATATTACAACTGATACCTGAGAAATACAAGGAATCATTGGAGACTACTATAAACAACTATATGCCAACAAATTTGAAAATCTGGAGGAAATGGATAAATTTCCAGACACACAAAACTACCAAAACTGACCCAAGAAGATGTAGAAACTATGAACAGACCAATAACAATAAAAGAGATTGAAGCAGTTATCAAAAGGCTCCCAACAAAGAAAAGCCCAGGACCAGATGGATTCACAGCAGAATTCAACCAAACCTTCAAAGGAGAATTGATACCAATTCTCTACAAACTATTCCAAAAGATTGAAACAGAAGCCATTCTCCCAAAATCATTCTATGAAGCAACATCACCCTGATACCAAAACTAGACAAAGATACAACAACAAAAGAAAACTATGGACCAATATCCTTAATGAATATATATGCAAAAATCCCTTATAAAATACTAGCTAACAGAATACAGCAACACATATGCAAAATTATCCACCATGGTCAAGTGGAATTCATCCCAGGGATGCAAGGTTGGTTCAACATACACAAATCAATAAATGTGATACACCACATAAATAAAATCAAAGACAAAGACCATATGATCATCTCTCTAGATGCTTAAAAAGCATTTGACAAAATTCAACACTCATTCATGATAAAGACTCTCTACAAGTTAAGTATAGATAGAAAATATCTCAACATAATTAAAGCCATATATGAGAAGCCCACTGCCAATATCATCACATCAATATCAGAACAGGAACTAGACAAGGATGCCTACTCTCACCACTCCTATTCAACACAGTATTGGAAGTACTAGCCAGAGAAATCAGAAAAGAGAAGGAAATAAAGGGCATCCAGATTGGAAAAGATGAAGTCAAACTCTGCCTGTTTGCAGATTACTTGATCCTATGTATCAAACAGCCTAAAGCCTCTACAAAAAAACTCTTAGAGTTGACAAATGATTTCAGCAAAGTTGCAGGATACAAAATCAATATACAAATATCAGTAGCATTTCTATACTCCAACAATGAACGTGCAGAAAAAGAAATCAAGAAAACTCACCCATTTCCAATAGCCATGAAAAAATAAAATATTTAGGAATAAAGTTAACCAAAGATGTGAGAAATGTCTACAATGAGAACTATAAACCACTGTTGAGAGAAATTAAAGAGGACACAAGAAGATGGAAAGATATC
Source organism: Galeopterus variegatus (assembly GCF_000696425.1). Classification (NCBI taxonomy): domain Eukaryota; kingdom Metazoa; phylum Chordata; class Mammalia; order Dermoptera; family Cynocephalidae; genus Galeopterus; species Galeopterus variegatus. The sequence goes on from NW_007729674.1 coordinate 245,992, forward strand.
CCATGCTCTTGGATAGGAAGAATTCACATTGTGAAAATGTCCATACTACCCAAAGTGATCTACAAATTCAATGCAATCCCCATAAAAATTCCAATGACACTTTTCTCTGATATGGAAATAACTATCTTAACATTTATATAGAATAACAAAAGACCATAAACAGCCAAAGCAATTCTGAGCAAAATAAATAAAGCTGGAGTCATAACACTACCTGACTTGAAACTATTCTACAAAGCTCTGATAACCAAAACAACATGGTGCTGGCATAAAAACAGACACATGGATCAATGTAATAGAATAGAGAATTCAGAAACCAACCCATACACCTACAGCCATCTGATCTTTGATGAAGGCACCAAGTCTACACACTGGGAAAGAGACTGCCTCTTCAGCAAATGGTGCTGGGAAAACTGGATATCCACATGCTGGAGAGTGAAATTAGACCCATACCTCTTACCATATATCAAAATCAACTCAGAATGGATTAAAGAATTAAGTATACACCCAGAAACAATAAAACTCCTAAAAGAAAACAGGGAAAACACTCAAGGAAGTAGGACTGGGCACAGACTTCATGAATATGACTCCAAAGCATGGGCAACCAAAGGAAAAATAAACAAATGGAATTATATCAAACTGAAAATCTTCTGCATAGCAAAATAAACAATTAACAGAGTTAAAAGACAACCAACAGAGTGGGAGAATATATTTGCTAAATATACATCTGACTAAGGATTAATATTCAGAATATATAAGGAACTCCAACAACTTTACAGCAAAAAAATAAGTAACCCAATTTAAAAATGGGCAAAGGAGCTGAATAGGTATTTCTCAAAGGAAGGTATACAAATGGCCAACAGACACATGAAAAAATGGTCAACATCACTCAGCATTTGGGAAATGCAAATCAAAACCACACTGAGATACCATCTCACTCCAGTCAGGATGGCTAATATCCAAAAGGCTGTGAATGATAAATGCTGACAAGGTTGAGGAGAAAAAGAAACCCTCCTACACTGTTGGTGGGACTGCAAAATGGTGCAGCCTTCATAGAAAAAAAAAATGGTTTGGAGGTTCCTCAAACAATTGCAGATAGATCTACCATATGATCCAGCCATTCCACTGCTGGGAATATACCCAGAGGAATGGAAATCATCATATCAAATGGATACCTGTACACCAATGTTCATTGCAGCACTATTTACAATAGCCAAGAGTTGGAACCAGTCCAAATATCCATCATCAGATGAGTGGATACAGAAAATGTGATATATATACACAATGGAATACTACTCTTCCATAAAAAAGAATGAAATAGTAACTTTTGCAGCAACATGGATGGACTTTGAAAAAATTATGTTAAGTGATATAAGTCAGGTACATTAAGAGAAATACCGCATGTTCTCACTTATTCGTTGGAGCTAAAAATTAATAAATAAATACACAAACAAATGGGGGGGGCTTGAAGAAGGCACAACAATCACCACTCCTTGAAGCTGTTAAGACAAGCGAACAGATACAATGTGTATGGGCAGGAGGGGGTAGGGGGTGGAAGGAGGATTTGGTAAAGGGACACAAAAATCAACCACATTGTATATTAATAAAATAAAATTAAATTAAATTAAAAAGAAAGAAAGAAAGAATAATACAATAATCACAATAATTCCTTCAACTCTCAAAAAGAGAATGGAAGTGAGGACACCACAGGTGGGAAAGGGGGAGGAGGTGGGGACATTAGAAAGAAATTGATAAAGGGCCACAAAAATGTTTATATTGTGTAATGAAACACTAAAAAAAAATCAATCACACACACACAAAAACACAAAATAATATAAACATATCAGATCAGGGGACATTTTAAAATTACAGTCAAAATAAGTATTTATGAGATCATTACATAAGGTTTATTTGTTCACTTATTTATTTCTTATCCAAGTAGTCACATGATATGTTTTTAGTGCCACACAGAGTTTGCAAAACATAAAAAAAAATCTTTTTTTTTTTTTTTTTTGTCTTTTTGTCTTTTTTCATGACTGGCAACGGATCGCAACCCT
>NW_007729674.1:249072-256116 GCF_000696425.1 Galeopterus variegatus
CGGCGCACTGTAGCAGTGCGCCACCGGGCCGGCCCCAACATAAAAAAATTCTAATGAAGATTCTTTACAAAGGTATCTTGATTATCAAACTGAAATAGTAAATGAAGAGAATGATCAAAGTTTTATAAGCACAGACCTAATTTTCTCAATTATACTCAAATTTTTAATGAACGAGATGAATTTATTGTATGTAATGTGGTCTGTTTTTCTAACAATATTTAGAATTAACAAAAATCACTTATTGAAAATCTTAATATTAAATAATTAATACTTGAGATAGTTATAGGAATGGGACACAAGAAGTAGTTATCATCATCACCTTCATTTTATCAAGATTTTTCAAATGCAGAACAAGAAAAATACATAAATACCTACTTGCATTGCTAGATGTATTAATCCATTTTGTGTTGCTATAACAGAATACCTGAGATGGGGTAATTTATAAAGAACAGAGGTTTATTTGACTTATGATTCTGGGACGGCAGCATCTGGCACAAGCCTCAGGCTGCTTCTACTTGTGGCGGAAAGTAGAAGATAGCAGAGGGTAAAAACAGATCACATGGTGACAGGAAGCAAGAGAGAGGGTGGAGATGCCAGCATCCTATAAACAACCAGCTCTTGTGAGAACACTACCCCCATCCCCCAGGGACAGCATTAATCCATTCATGGAGGATCCACCCCAATGACTCAGCTTCCAATACTGCCACATTGGGGATCAGATTTCCACATGAGTTTTGAGGGGACAACACATCCAAACTGTATCATTCCACCCCTGGCCCCACAAAACTCATGTCACTCTCACATACAAAATACAGTCATTCCATCCCAACAGTCCTAAACATCTTAGCTTGTTCCGGCACCAACTTAAAAGTTGGTGTCTCATCTGAGACCAAAGGCAAAACTCCTTCCAGCTGTGAAACTGCGAAAACCAAAACCAAATTTATCTATTTCCAAGTTATGATGGTGGATCAGACATTGGGTACATATTCCCATTTCAAAAGGGAGGAATTGGCCAAAAGAAAGGAGAAATAGGACCCAAACAAGTCTAAAACCCAGCAGGGTAGACATTAAATCTTAAAGCTACAAAGCAATCTTCTTTGACTCCAACTCCTGCATCCTGGGCACAATGGGGGGGGAGGGTGTGCCCCCAGAGTCTTGGGCAGCCCTGCCCCCGTAGCTCTGCTGGGAGCATCCACTGGTCTGCACTGGTGCCTGCAGCTTTTCCAGGCTGGCGTTGCACATTGCCAGTGGCACTACAGTTCTGGGGTCCTGGCAGCAGTTCCTCTCCCTTGGCTGTACTAGATATTTCCCTGGTGGGGTCTCTCTGTGGGGGATCTAATTTCTACATTCCTGCTCAGCATTGCTCTAGTAGATGGTCTCTGCAGCAGCTCCACCCCCTTGGTAGGTCTCTGCCTGGGCCCCCAGGCTTTTCCATACATCCTCTGAAATCTGGGTGGAGGCTACCATGCCTCTGCTGCTCTCATGTTCTGCCAGCAGGCAGACTTAACACAATGTGGATGCCACCAAGGTTTCCTGCTTGTGCTCTCCAGAGTTACTGCATGAACCACACTTAGGGCCACTTGAGGCAGAGTTGCTCCAGCAAGAGTGGCTGGGATGCAGAGAGCAGGTCCCCCAGGGCAGCTGCACTCAGGTCTGTCCTCTGGAACAACTTAGGCCTCCTAGGCCTCCAGATCTGTGATGGGAAGGGTGTCCTTCCAGACTTTTGAAATGCCTTCAGGGCCTTTCTGATATTGTCTTGGCTATTAGCATCTGGCTGCCTCATTGCCAAGCTATATCTTTAGGAATAGTCTATTGGCTACACTCTTGCATTTTTCTCCTGAAAAGGCTCTCTCGTTCTCTACCACATGGCCAGAATTCAAATTTTCCTAATCTTTACGCTCTGCTTCCCTTTCTATTATAAATTCTGGCTTTACATCATGCCTTGCCACCATAACTGAGCATAGGCTGTTACAAGTAGCCATGCAGCTGTCTAAATGCCTTGCTGCTTGGAAATTTCTTCTGCCAAATATTCTGGTTCACAACCCTTAAGCCTCACCTTCTATGAAGGTTAATTCTAGGTGTCAACTTGATTAGATTAAGGGATGCCGATAAACCTGGTGAAGCTATCTTTTTGGTGTGTCCGTGTTTTGGTGTTTCCAGCAGAGATTAGTATGACAGTCTGAGTGGACTGGGTGGGAAAGACCTGCCCTCAATGTGGGCAGGAACCATCCAATCTGCTTGGGGCCTGGAGAGAACAAAAGACAGAGAAAAAAGGTGAAGCTCTCTCTTGATCCACTGGAGTTGGGATACACTCTTTTCTCCTGTCTGTGGACATCAGAGCTTGAGACTCTTCAGCTTTTGGGTTACAGGACTTAACAATAAGGACACCATCAGCTTCCCTAGTTTTGAGGTCTTTGGAGTTTGACTGGGCCATGCTACTGGCATTCAGTTTACAGATGGCCTATCGTGGGACTGACGTTCACAATCATATGAGGTAATTCCCCTGATAAATCCTCTCTCTTATATTTGTAACATATCCTATTGATCTGTCTCTCTGGAGAACCCTGACTAACACACCTTCCACAAAGTCCTAGGGCACGGACACAATGCAGCCAAGTTCCTTGCTATGGCATAGCAAGGGTGATCATTTGTACATTTCCCGATAAGTTCCTCATTTCTATCTGAGATCTCATCATCAGCATGGCCTTTACTGTCCACATTTCTATCAACATTCTGGTCACAACCATTTAACCAATCTCTAAAATGTTCCAAACTTTCCCTCATCTTTTTGTCTTCTAAGTCCTCCAAACTCCTCCAACCTTGGCCTAACACCCAGATCCAAAACTGCTTTCTCATTTTCAGGTATCTGTATAGCAACACTCCAATCTTCAGTACCAATTTTCTGTATTAGTATATTTTATGTTGCTATAACAGAATACCTGAGATGGGGTAATTTATAAAGAACAGAGGTTTATTTGGCTCACGATTCTGTGACAGGTGCATCTGGTGTAGACCTCAGGGTGCTTCTACTCATTGTGGAGAGCGGCGGCTACAAGCAGATCACAGATCACATGGTGAGAAGAAGCAAGAGAGAGAGCGGGAGGTGTCAGCATCCTATAAACAACCAGCTCTTGTGAGAACTAATAAAGAAAGAATTCACTCACTACCATCCTCCCCCAGGGAGAGCACTAATCCATTCATGAGGGACCTGCCCCCATGACTCAAACAGCTCCCAACACTGCCACATTGGGGAGCAGATTTCCACATGAGTTTTGGGGGAACAACACATCACTAGATAACAGAAAGACAAAGGCACGTGTAGATTATTTGATGGTCTGACTAAACCCACAGCAGATCATTTAGTAGGACAACAATGTTTTTCCTTTCTTTTATTATGAAGTCAAAGTCAGAGATTAATAATTCTTTCCTGATGGAAGGTTCATAGATTTACTCCAATACTGCCCAGTAGTGCCCATCTGTCTTTTACTACACTGTCTCTAATTGTGTAACTAGTTCAGGTTCTCATCATACTAAAAAGTATGTGATTACTTTAAAATTTCTGGCCCCATGAAAGAATTCATTATTTTGCACTAGATTTTGTATATTTATTTTTATTCTGCTACAAAAATTGAGTAAAATGTTACCTATTTCATTTATTTTCAAAAGATTTCATGGCTCCATCACTGAAAACGTATCACATTGTGATTTGTATTATTATGCTTTTCAGGATGAAATGCATAAATTGTTCAATATTTTTCATGTGTTTCATACCTGAGACACCACCAGATGGTACTATGCTAGTCTCAGGTTAATCATTATGTGGAAGACCCGGGCTCACAGCCAGATTCAACACACCATTGACAGAGAAAACAATGTAATAATGAACCTTACCTGAAAAATCACAAGTGACACTTTTGTTCTTTAAACAGACATCTGCTTTCACATGTCATGTTTATCTGATATACACATATCACATTTTATATATATATATATATATATACGCTATAGATATTACTTATTCCTATATATGTATATATTTCTCATACACACACACAATCACATGTACATTAATAAAAAAATTTTAGGCATTTCTCTGAGATCTTCCTGTATTTTCTTCCCTCACCCCTCCCTGAGGTTTCCTGAAGGTGATGTCATAGTATCTGCCTAGGAAAACCCCCAGCTTAACAAAGTCATCAACCAGAGACAGTGAGTAGATGAACACCCTGCTTTCTGACTGGTGATTCATTTATTTGCTTTTGGAACAACTTTTACAGACAGCTTCTCATGTGAAATATTAAAAATTAAAAATATTTGTTTTTCGATAACCAAAAAGAAAACCTTGTTTTCTTTCCCTTTCTGTCTTTCTCTTTCTTTCTTTCTTTTGAAAATATCTATGGCATCTCTGATTCTTTTTACTTGCATGTGTAATTGTTCCATTTATTGTACTTATTCAATTCTCAAGAGACACAGACCTCAGAGGTTTTGTTTTATATCTTGCTCTTCTTCCACCTCTTCATCTTCTAGTCAGAAATTTTTGACATCAATAATGCATCTATAAGAACACTATAAGTCTTCTATTATATTTTATAGTTCATGGAAGACATTTAACAAGAATGAAAGAATAGCAAGAGAATTTTAGCCTCATACTGACTTGTTCATTATGTAGAGTTCCTTTACTTTGCAAAATATTACACAAATGATCTGGTTGACCTGGCAGAACTTAAATCTCTTAAGTACAAATATTTTTAATTACCCTCTAAAGTTCAGTTTCATAACTAAATCAAATCATAAAAGAAATATATTATTTGAGCTTTATAGAGGGCACAAAAATAATTAGCAGTAATAAAAATGTAATATTTACATGGCTATATAAGTATAACATAACAAAGTAATTAATCTTTAGGTAAGTACAATCCATTCCAAAGACTTTAAGTACGAGGGCTGATTACAAGGGCAAATGAGTTAGGCTCATTTCCCAGGATCTCTGTTGCTATTAGCTTTTGCTTTAGGTCATTTAATAGGTGTTTTAAATATAAATCCATACATCACATACATATTATATATATATATATTACATGTACTAAGTTATATATATATATTTGTATGGGTGTATGTTTATGAACTCAGAGAACAAAGCATACATACACTTTTGGTCACTTTTTTGTTTATATGATTGGTAGAAAATATATTACTATATATTTAGAAATACATGTATAGATAACTTTTATCTAGGTAAGCTTTTTTAAAACTTTTTTTATTGTGGTAAGAACACTTAACACAAGATCAACCTCCTTAAATTTTTAAGTATGCAACATAGTACTGTTAACTACAGGCATACTAGGTAGATTTTTTAAAAGAATCTTTAAAAAGTGCACACTGTCTGAAGAACTTTCTTTTATTATTGTTAAAATTTAATGTTATGCAGTTTACTGACCAGATTAATTTTAGTCAATGAAAAATTACATTACTTTTAAGACATAATATTGGAATCATAAACCGTGAAATGCAAAGAAAAATAGAAACATATCTATATTTTTGCTAAATATCATTTAGTAGTCCTATAATTTGCTACTTGAAAGACCTGGCATGTATCTTCTAGGATTAGTGTTTCCACCTATTACTTTAAAAACAAAGAAAACATATAAGAGAAATATTTTAGCGTATACAGGCTGATTAACAGGAAACTGAGAAATGGTTATAAATTACTTTGGCTTTCTCATTTCTGTTTAAAAGGAAAACAAAGTTTAAACACAGTTGTTCGATAAATATCTCAAGTGGACAACGAAGTAGAAAACTTTAGCGTTTTCATTTTACACAAAACGACTAAGTTATGTTCATTCTTATTTATGATAATTTCTATGAAAAAAAAGGCCGTAAAATGTATTAGAAGAAGAATATTTTTTAAAAACTAATAATGGATCATTTGGCAAACAAAAAGAAGACAATTATAATTCTCATTATGATAATTTTTAAAAATGTTTTCACAATGTTTTGGTAACTAATATACTCATATAAAATACTGCGTGGTCAGTTCTGTTCATACTATCAAAATTTAATAGATAACATAACCTGAAATTGAAAGGTCATAAACCTCTGGGAATCCTTTAGCTACCAAGTAAAATAGCTGTTTGCAGATCATTGGTTATTTATTTTTTTCTTTATTCCAAATCCAGAATTCTTTTCACCCTTCCATAGGCATTTATAGATTTAACCTGAATTTATAAATTGTCTTTTTAAAAATATTTATTCTATTTTTGAAACAGCATGACTTATTTTACAAATGAAAATCTAAAACCACTTAAATATTTGCTTATTTTAAAATATATTTTATTGAGGAAATTCCTAAGTATTGCATATGGATGTTTAATTTCTCATAAGCAATTCTCTATATTATGCTATTTTACTAGATTAAATCTCTGTGAGGGAAATAAATATGAATAATTATTATTAGATACTCTAAGCACCTAAAATATGAGTATATACCTTTTTAAAAGTAACGGATTAATGTATTTGATTGAATATGAATGATACAATCATAAAACATTTCATAATAATCTCTATCAATGACAACATATGGTGTAACAATTCATAATGACACATCTCTGCTAATATGAAAAATATATGTAAATCAGTTTTAGTTGGTTTCCTAGAATAACAGGTACTGCCTTTCAGTAATGACAAACCAAATGAAACAAAAGAAGATAAACAGAAGCAAGCAAACAAACAAACAAAAAACATCTTAAATTTACTTTTGAAAAAGACCGAGAGAAAAATAAAACAGTTTTCACCACAGGTCTCGTTGCACTATGAGACTTTTCACTGTGCAGAAATTTGGTCTTCAGAGACAGGCTCTGTGATGGAATTAATCATCAGTTTTGGACTACTTTACTGTTTCTTCTGTAAAATCTGAAAAGTAGTTTCTAATTCTTTAGATTCAAAGTGAAGGAATAAGAGTAGAATTAAATATAAATAGCAATAAAAGCGCATGTTATGCTTCCTCAAGAGGACTTCAAATTGCTAGAAGGTAATATAAAATCCTAGCCA
>NW_007729674.1:256439-256998 GCF_000696425.1 Galeopterus variegatus
GCATGTTATGCTTCCTCAAGAGGACTTCAAATTGCTAGAAGGTAATATAAAATCCTAGCCACCTGGTCAGAGCCATTAGGGTAATGAGGATCCACTATGGCAAAGACCAGAACCAGGCATGCAAGTTTCATCCAGGCCAGTTCCCTTCCATGTTTATCAGCTCCTCTGATTCTGTGGCACCCATCTCATTCCCCACTTTCTTCAGTTTCCTTACAGCTGAATTCTCCCCAGTCTTCTCATAGCTCCTTTCTTTCCCCCACTATCTTTCTTTCTAAATCAATGTCCGAGACTACTACTACTAGACTTTCCAGTACATCATATATTTGGTTTAGTGTTTATTCCCAAGGGATCTAAATAGGTCGTTTCTGTCACAGTAACTCATTTTGTAAACCAATATTGAGTTGTATGTTTCCAGCATAATTATTTCTTTGAAAAAACTCAAAATTTAGTTGTTTAATTTTAACTACTGAAAAAAAAGGTGGTCTATGTGTTGATAAGTTTCAACACCAAACAATGGTAAAGAAAAATGACATATTCTTCTCTGAAAGATCTGTAAGCA
>NW_007729674.1:258788-263022 GCF_000696425.1 Galeopterus variegatus
CTACTGAGATAAAACATGATAAACTTGAACAAATTACATTGTATATGTGGTCCTCCTGTATGTATAGTAATGGGTTTGGGTAAAATGGAAAAAAAAAAAATTACAGAAATAAGTCATAATCCTGATTTCAAGGTATTTATAGTCTAATAAGGGTAGGGGGAAACTGACAAATAAATGAATTATTACAATGAACTGAGATAGTGCTACAACAGGAAAAAAAGGGGGGGGGGTATTATTAGATCCCATAAATCATAGGAAGGCTTTCTGGAGAAAGTGTTGCCTGAGCTGGGTCTTAATAGCCAGAGGGTAAATTACATAGAACTGGCACAGTTAAGGATGGGCAATGGGGATTGTTACTGGTGCATTTCAGGTAGAGGAGTTACACACAGAGAAACAGAAATGCAAAGGCAGATTTAGTGAACTCAAGTGCTTCCATAAGGTTCCAGTTTGTGTAATCAGCCAGAGTGCCAGGAACTGCCTGGATTCCTGCCTTACCCCTCACTATTTCAGCATAGTCCAATATATTTAACTGAAAATAGAAATGCAGCTTCATTACTGAAGTTTCCGACTGAGCAGTAGTTAATTCCATTAAAAGATCTAAATTAACATTTCCTTTATATAGAAAGGAAATTACATTAAAAGAGGGTCGGTATCTTTCCCACCCTTTACAAAAATAAGTGAAAAGGGAGACGTATCTTTTTCAGCTTCTAAATATATAGATATATAAAATGAAGTAAAGATAATGATCATAACGATCGGTATCTTTCCCACCTTTTACAAAAATAAGTGAAAAGGGAGACATATCTTTTTCAGCTTCTAAATATATAGATATATAAAATGAAGTAAAGATAATGATCATAACGGTAGAAAAGAAATGCATGCTATATTGACAGTAACATATTTTAGGAATAGTTTCCCTGAAAATTATAGTATTTTTACTCATCTACCAGAATTTATGGTGAATTGTTTTCCCATCAGTTTATAGAAACTGGCTAAAAAAAGAAAATTTGAGAGTGACTCAATTATGAGAAAGAGAGCTTAGTAATGATTATCATTATTATAGAACTGTAAGGATACAAGAGTAACATGATGTTGCATTTATTTTGTGGTGAGATTGTGAGGAAAATTTATATTAAATCTTAAGTTGTTAATGTGTGTAGAAAAATGAACAAATATAATTCTAATGGAAAATAACAGAAATGTAAGTGCTGCTTGGTATGTACAGGAAATATCATTGAATAAGAGTACTTTTACAAGTATGTGGATTTACCAAAATATGTAAATAAAACTTGATCTCTTGTGCATATGTTCAAGTTTTTCTTCATATACTGAATGTGATACCAGAGTAACTAAGACTTTAAATATGGTGTACTTTACATAAATTCAATAAGTATATCTAATTTTTCTATCCATGAGATGTGCATTGTATGATGAAGGTAAATATTCATTTGTATTTAGAAGGAAAAATTTGTGTAAAATTTTTAAAGATAAACCAGAAATATATGTCTCTAAGCTTCTAAGCACAGAAATGAAAAACTATGCAACTTGTGTCCTAAATCACTCACAAATAGCTATATTATTTTCCACTTTGACCTGACATTTACCAAAAATCCAATATTCCAGAACCAAATATTTATTTTAGAATAACTGATATATATATAGCATTTTACAAAACAATATCACAAAAGTCAAACTCCATGCTCAAAAAAGTTTACATGTAACGCATGCAAGAAAACACTTATCTTTAATAGTCATGGTTTTTTGTAGTTAATAGACTCAAAGTTTTGTAAGATAATTGAAAGTCTTAAAACTTAGAAATTAGATGGAGAATTAAAAAAAAAGCAGAAAGTTGCATTATTATAAATACCAAGAACAAAAATCTCACTGGGATGAATGGAAGGTATTAAATTTAATATTTAAAAAATTAATTGTGAAACATGAAGAAAAGACATTTAAAAAGGTCTAAAAACTTTAGTTAATTATGAATCGTGTAATGTGAACTAGAAAAAACATTAAAAATGCCATATATGCATATTATTTTTGTGTCAGTGAAACAAATTTCACACTTGAGATTTTAAAGGGAGAGAATTATACAATAGTACCATGCTTTCAGATCTCAAATGGAGTAACAAATCCACTCCTAGGAAACAGATTTGAAAGTGACTGTAAATAATATAAAACATTAAAAATTGAATTCAATAATTGATTTGAAAGACTTGCTTTTTATTTGACTAGATCCACTTGACTAGTTATAAAGATATATAAAACAGAATCCTCATCCTTAAAGAACTTTCAGAATGTGAGATGACAAATCACTAGACAAATAACTCTGAAGCATGTGAGAAATGGTATAATGGATATATACACCAAAAATAAAAGTATTTGATATGGGAAAAAGTACACACAGAGTAACTGAGAGTGTTACTATGCATTGTGGAAGCAGACAATAGGAACACCTCATACCCTCAGTCAAAGATAACTTTCCCAGATAATTACATATATTTTATGAGCATACTGCATTATCCCGCTCAGTTCAAAACTGCTTTCCTTCCATCAAAATAAAAACTCATTTATTTAAAAGAATTATCAAAAATGATTAGACATGTGGTCCTTCAAGTGAAAGCTCTGTTCCCAGTTTGGAAATGTTTCTTTACAATAATTTCATCCAATCAGTAATATATAATTTTGTGGTATCTTTGTATTTTGAATAAACCCAACCTTAAGAATTTTGTATATCATCATTTTTAAAATTTTTTTCATGAGAAATATCAACTCCCAAATGCGAAATATAAAAAAAATTATATATGAAATATAAAAAAATCTTAGTTTTATTTAACTATACACAGAGTATAAAAAATATTTAAAATAAAAGGGGAATGCCAAAAGATAAGTGACAAAATCACTATATAAGAGGAATAAAGAGAAATGGAATAGAGATGAATCAGATGGAGTACATAATTCTGTCTGCTTAGAGGGTGCCCAGTGAAGTACGTCCCCATTCATTTACATACACAGTGGTCCCCTCTTATCCACTGTTTCAGTTTCCATGCTTTCAGTCACCCACCGTCAACCGCAGTCTTAAAATATTAAGTAGAAAATTTCAGAAATAAATAATTCGTAAATTTAAAAATGAGTGGTATTCTGAGTAGCATAAGGAAATCTCATCCATCCCATGGGAATGTGAATACCCCTTTGTCCAACTTTGCTGTACACGCTACCTGTCAGTTAGTTACCTAGTAGCTGCTCTTGGTTATTAGTTATTTCGAGAGAAAAAGAAACCACATTCACATAACTTTTATTACAGTCTTTTGTTATAATTGTTCTATTTTATTATTAGTTATTGTTGTTAATCTCTTTCTATACCTAATTTATTAATTAAACTTTGTTATAGGTACATATGAATAGGAAAAACATAGTATATATAGGATTCAGTACTATTTGTGGTTTCAGACATCCACTAGATGTCTTGGAACATATTACCCGCTGATAAGGGAGGCTACTTATTCTATTTTAGAATATTTGCCAGTTGAAGGAACTGTGTATATTTAAATTATGAAACACTTACAACTTAACATTTGGCTTCAAATATTTAAGATGCTTATCTAAAAGGGACACAGACATATTTGTTGAAGGGATATGCACCAAACCAAAATAAAATGCACGTACACACACATATAGAATAGATATCAGTTTTTTATGTGTTAAAACGTAGTAATGATTATAATTGTGATACCAAAGATTTCTCTTTCATCACTGGAAGTATTTAATCATTAACAAGTAATATGTTTATACTTCAGAGTGGTTTAGAAGGTATTTCCAAATTTGGGGGAAAAGGCAAACAGATTTTAAGATAGCTTCTCAGGCAGAAAATCTATGATATTCTAAATATTGGATGTAGGAAATAAAATAGTAAATTTAGGTTTTCTTTACCATTTCCTCACTATTTTTAGTAATATATTTGCAATGTTATTTGTTATTATTGTTCATTTTAAAATATGATAAAACAGCAAAATTTTATTAATTCATCCTGATTAGAATTTGTTTCAATTCAGTAAGGATGGTTTTAAAATTATGTACCACAGATGAAGAAAGAATTGTTAAAGAAAATTAATGAACTCACAGACTTAAAGGGAATAGCTGAATCATTTGAGGTGCTTATTTCTCTCAAGGGTGCTATTGTAGCTGTTAGTACCATGGTCATGGAAAGAGCCCTTGACTCTACCCATTAATCAGT
>NW_007729674.1:264094-265056 GCF_000696425.1 Galeopterus variegatus
CTATTGTAGCTGTTAGTACCATGGTCATGGAAAGAGCCCTTGACTCTACCCATTAATCAGTTAAGAGATCTTGGACAAGCTTCATATTCCCTGAAGGGCTCAGTTCTTTCATCTGTGGTTGAAAGGATTTAGCCAAGATGATCTCCAAGATTATTTCCATTTCTGTGGTTTAATTATTTCAGCTACCTTATAGAACCATGCCAAGAGAAAAATATCATTTATTGATTTTGGTAGCAGTACCTTAAATAGTGAATTACATTAAAATCATTTCTGGCAGCAATTTTTCATATTATCAGAATAACTGAAAATACAACTTTAAAAGTGGTGTTTTTCAGTTTTGTTTATAAGCTTTAGCATAAAAAAGTATGTTCCATGGCAAGAGGTTATAAGCAATACATCCATTTTTATAGAAAGAGATATAAAGTTATATATTTTTAGATATTTTCCATCCTATCTCAGCTATAAATGTCTTTATCACCTACAGGTATTCTTGGAATTAAATCTTTTGAGAGATAAATATTGTAGACTATTTAATGCTTNCTACAGGTATTCTTGGAATTAAATCTTTTGAGAGATAAATATTGTAGACTATTTAATGCTTTGCCAGTTTCAGATGCTTACAACTTATGAAAGTTAAAATGTTTTTCTTTCATTTCATATCCATGTTAAATCTTTATTGTTTTAAAAACAGAATTTTATAAACAGAAAGCATGTTAACGATCAACTAACCCAATCTTGGTGTTTTTATACCAGGACTAAAAATTATTTTCATCCCTCCCAACAAGAGATGATAGTTGGAACCATTGCTCTTGAAGCCCTGAGTCACCCAGTGAGATGTCCCTCTACTCTAAAGTGGTTGCCATACTGGACAGGCCACTGGTAGAAATTCTGGTTGAGGATTCCTGGTGAGGTTGGCCTTCTAACCATTCCCAATGAGACATTATATGTCTGAAACAGGTGTG
>NW_007729674.1:266213-267785 GCF_000696425.1 Galeopterus variegatus
GTTTTAAAGTACCTATACACTGTGGAACAGTTAAGTCTAGCTAATTAGATTATTTAGCACACAATCAAACAAGAGCCTCATAGTGAAACTAAGATAAAGAATAGCTTATCTCAAAAAGATTTAGGGGTATGGTTTTTGGTCAAATGGAATAGATTAGGAATTGACATTCAAGAGGCTTGTAAAGATTTTAAAGGAATTATGCTAGCATAAACTGAAAAAGACAGAGAGAATAAACAACATTTAATAAGGCTTTTAGATACCACAAAATCTACAGGCAGGAAGTAGTCTAAGAAAAGTAGATTTTATAGAAAATAGATCTTATGGACAAGACTACATTATATACTAAAGGAAGTTTTTAGAGGGCAAGACAAAAGCCAAAAGTCATGTAGAATTATACCCATGGATGAAGACAAACTAGTCCAGGAAATGTGTCAGGATATATTTAAGAACTGCTACAGAACAGTGATTACTATGTGTTTTTCATTTTTTCTTTATAGAACAGGAGTTTTACTGTAGTTATCTCATGCCTTTCTCGTCTTTGGACATTAAGTGGGTGGGGAATGGATAATTTGTTTCTTTAATTTATAGGACTTCAGACTAAGAGCAACTTTATACTCAGGAAAAGGAAGCCAAGGTACTTCTGTAGCTAGACCTGATTTATGAGTACATAAGATGCTGGATCTTGGACCTGAGCCCTATATCATAATAGAATGAGACCTTTGCTGTTTCTTGCATGATGGAGGAATACTAATAATTTTGTGGCTGGGGCATGGACTGTAGTGGTTTTAAGCATGGCAGCAAATTATTTGAAACTTCTTCTGTGGACGTTCATGTCTATGCCCCCTGCACATGAGTATGTGCATGGTTGGGACTACTTCAATCAATAATAGAGTATGGCAGAAGTGATGCCAGGTTATGAAAAGTCAGATAACTTTTACCTAGTTCACTGGAATAATTACAATTGGCATCTTGATCCAACATGTAAGAAGTCTGACTACCTTGAGGCTGCCCTACTGAAGGGGCCAAATTTAGGCAATTTGTTGACAATCCCAGATGAATTCAGTCTCTCAAGGTACCCACCAAATAATCCAGTGTGGGAGTATGCAACTTCCATTGTCCAGTACAGACCATAGAATAGTTTATCTTCAACAAGTACCTTCCACATGCCACATGGAGTAGAATTATTCATCAGAGCTCTGCTGAAAGTCTTGACCCACAAAATTTGTAAAATATAGCAGAATGGTTATAGGATTTTTACCAAAAAGTTTTGTGGTCATTTGTTCCACAGCAATAGATAACTTGAATACCAATCTCTCCTTTAATAGATAAATCTTTAACTGATAAAGCATGAAAAGGAGAAATGAAGTGATTTGCACAAATTTATATGATTATGTAGGGGGATGGTTGGAATACAAGTCAGGATCCATGTCTTTTTATTTTTACTACACCTTACTGTCATGACAGGGTACATATTTATATTCAGTGTTATCTTATAATGTATAGAAATCAAATAATCAACTTTATAAACATCAATGTTTTGCAAGTCCTTTCTTCTGTTTCATTCCTTTTTTT
>NW_007729674.1:267951-272075 GCF_000696425.1 Galeopterus variegatus
GGTACATATTTATATTCAGTGTTATCTTATAATGTATAGAAATCAAATAATCAACTTTATAAACATCAATGTTTTGCAAGTCCTTTCTTCTGTTTCATTCCTTTTTTTTAGAAATTTATATTTTTTAAGAAAACATTTATTCCAGACATTGATATCCTCACAGCTTATTTATATCCAATATCTAATGTATATCTCACAACAAATAATTGAAGTAGGAATTATAATCCTTATTTTACAGATTTAGGAGCTGGAACTGTTGAAGATTTTTTAATTTTTGACATTTTCAATGGCCAGCAATAGTAAACAATAAATATGCTCAACATTGGGGAATGATTAAGTTAAACCATGGTACATCCACTAAAAGTGATTTCATGCAACCATTGAAAATTATAGTCATAAATACTATCCAGCCTTATAGAGATATTCCTTCTGTTAAAACATTAAATTACAAAAACAAATCATAAAATTGTAAAATCAATGTACTTAACTAAATAAAAATAAATATATAGCAAAAGCGTAAAAAATATATCAAATGCTATCAGAGGTTTCATTAAGGTGGTAGTAGTATCATCTTTTTTCTTTTTTCTATATTGTGATATTGATACATTTATTAGAGCATTTTAAAACATAAATTTTTACTATTTTTTAAAGGTCAACACAATTTGCAGACCTTTATCTAGACAGACCAAGAAAAAAGAAAGATGACCAAAATTACTGAAATCAGAAATAAAGTAGCATTATCACATTGTCACTATGGCTTTTCGTGGTGGTAAGGTTTAATTTCTTTCTCTTTCTCATTTACATTTTTGTTCTACCAGTGGCTTTTGTTCTTTCTTGTGTATTCATGGTAGTGATTAGCATTTTTTGGATTCCAGATGTAGGACTCTGTGAGGAAAATAGAATAATTTAGTCAGGCTCCCTCGGCTCAGGTCTGGTTGAGGGTGGAGAAGCACATTTCTTGTAAACAAGTTGTGGGTGGGTGGAGTTAGTGCACATGTGTACCAATGTATCTTTTTAGTTTGCTGCTATTGTGTGTTCTTCACTTTGTGAAGCAGAGCTGGCCTGCAGAGCTCTGTCTAAAAATAGAGCATGTTTACACTGCTGGCAGCTGCTCAGTTTTTCTTTGTACTTTGCTGGTAGCAGTTGAGTTTCAGAGTTTCTCTTTGTACTGTCTAGCTCCTAGACATGTTTGTGCTGAATAAAGGCTCCTCCTTCTTCAAACAAGGCTCCAAGGACCTTTTTGCTGATTACCTAGCTCATAGACCTGCGTGTGAAGGGTTTGTGAATGGGCTCGAGGGACCTGTGAGCACCAGACTCAGCCCTAGCTCTAGCTCCACAATTGGCATCATCAGCAGGATTACACTACAGACTCCCTTGAGGATTTCTTGTAGTGCTGGTCATATTGTGGTGAACTCCTGCAGCTTTTGTTTGTCTGGAAAATATACTATTTTCCCCTCATTTCTGAAGGATAGCATTGCTGGGTGTGGTATTCTTGGCTGGCAGATTTTTATTTTAGTATTTTGAATATATCATTGCTTTTTCTTCTGGCCTGAAGAGTTTCTGTTGGGAAGTCTGCTGTTAGTCTGGTAAGAGCTCCCTTGTAGGTCACTTGATGCTTTTCTCTTGCTTCTTTTAAGATTCTCTCTTTGTTTTTGAGCTTTGCAGTTTGACTATAATGTGTCTCAGAGAGGATCAGTTGAATCTGCTTGGGGATCTTTGAGCTTCTTGGATCTAAAGTTCTGTGCCTCTACCTATACCTGGGAAGTTTTCTGTTATTATTTCATTGAATAGGTTTTCTCCTGACTTTTCCTTTCTCCTTCCCTTCTGGAACACCCATGATTTGAATGTTTGTGCACTTAAGGTTGCCTGCTAGCTCTCTGCGATATTCTTACATTTTTCTTAGGACAAAAGGATTCCTTTTTCCTTTTTCTTTTTTTTTTTTTTCTGGTCTGCTTGGGTTATTTCAAAGGACTATCTTAAAGATCATAAATTCTTTCTTCTGTTCTTCCAGCCTGCTGCTTAAGCTATTGGTTGTGCTTTTTATTTCATTGAGCAAATCTTTAAGTTCCATGATTTCCGATACATTGTTTTTTAAGGTATTAATCTCTTCATAAATGTCCTCCTTTATATCCTGTAGTTGTTTTTTTTTTTTTTTTTTTTTTTTTTTCATTTCACTTGTCTGAGTCTTCTGTATCTCAATGAGTTTCCTTAAGATTGTTGCTCAGAATTCCTTTCAAGGATTTCCTGCTCTGTACGGTCTGGTATTTGAGAATTACTGTATTCTTTAGGTGGTGTCATATTTTCTTGGGTTTTCATATTTCTAGTATCTCTATCTTGATGGCTGGTTATCTGGTAAAGCAGTTGCTTCTTCTATTACCCTGCTATAGGCTCTGAAGAGAGAGATGTCCTTTTCTTTTTCTGTTTTCTGCTTGTGACTTTCCTTGTGTCAATCCAGTCGAGTGTCTGGTGGGTCATCAGCACTCTGTAGCTGCTGTGGGGCATCAAGCCACTTTTGCAGCAGCCATGGCTGTGGCAGTGGCTATGGTGGGCCACCTGCATGGAGGCATGGAAGTAGTGTTTTTGGTGTGCTCTCTTGACAGCTTTTGGGTGGGGAATATTGCTCTTGGCTCCTTGCCTGGACCCCAGTCATGCTCTTTTGCCTGCTTCAGGATAGAGGGGACTACATCCCATGTCTGTTTCTTTCCTTTTATCTCATTGTTTTCTACTGTAGTGGATGGAATTATGTCCCCTCAAAACTCACTGGAGCTTGAATTGTGTTCTCAAAGTTTTATGTATAAAAACTTAGCCCTCACTGTGACTGTTAAGAGGGTGAGAAATCCTATTATGGTAATTGAAAGGTGGAGCCTTGAAGAGGTGATTGGATTGAAGGATCATTCAATACTGAATGTATTAAAAATGGTGGTCAGGGGCATGGCTCTTAGGGCTTTAAAAGAAGAGGAGAGTCTGTCTTGCTCTCTCTGCTCTCTCTGCTTCCACCGTCTTGCAATGTGAGACCCCTGGGTCACTGTCGCCACTGCCAGATGGACTTTGGACTTCTCAGCCTCAGAAACTGTAAGCAATAAATGTCACTTTTCTTTATAATTACCTAGTTCCATGTATTTTGGTATAAGCAACACAAAACGGACTAATACATCTGCTATCTAACATTTTTAGACTGCCCACTTATGAAGATAACAAACATAAGTGAATGCTAAGTCTTTAATAGACTTCAAAATAGAAATGTATGATTTCTATGATGAAGAATTAAAACCTTATGCATTTATCTGCTCTTATTCCATCTCATCTCTTACAGCTATAACCAGAAGTGATTTCACAGTGCCTTCCCCACTAGAGGAAATCCAGTCCAAGGATCAAGAAAGATTCTGGTCAGATAGAACTTAAAAACTTTAGTCCAACAAATCAGCATTTCCACACTGAGGTAATATTTTGCTAATCCCACTCTTCCCATATAGTCACATTTTCCTTTCTGGTGTTGTTTACTGAGATAAAGCCATTTTACATTCTATGTCAAGCTACTGAGTTTCTCTCTCTCTCTCTGTCATTGAATCTCACATCTGGGTCCTGGTTTACATTTCCTGTACATTTCCCCTATTCACCCAGGATTTCAGTTCCACCATGCTCTTAGATAGTCTGTATTCTAATCTGTCTTTAAAATTTTAATCCTGAAGTGAGAATTATACTAGTTTTCTCCAATTTCCTTGGCACTCCTATAATCCTCTCTAGAATTTTTGCTTGGATACTTGACTGCATTAGCTTAGCTTTCAGTTCTTCACACTTAAATCTTCTCTTACTGGCTTCTGTGATACCAGTGTGATGCCTGTCTGTCTGTCTGCCTGTCTTGATCCATTACTGCCTAGTACTCACCATTGTATTTTGCACATAAAATGCTTTGCCTGTCTGGCTAGGTTTCCATTATTTGACTTTTATTCAATTTCCAAGAGCTGCTTTTATCTCAGTTTTGATTTTTAACGTCCCACTTCTGTCTAACTTAAAATTTTTCTGCCATTTCTAAATCCTAGTTTGATTAGAGGAGAACAACTGTTGTACAATACACACTTAGTCACTCTAATAAATAATAATACCTTGTAAATCAGTTGTACTAA
>NW_007729674.1:272811-274410 GCF_000696425.1 Galeopterus variegatus
TTATCTCAGTTTTGATTTTTAACGTCCCACTTCTGTCTAACTTAAAATTTTTCTGCCATTTCTAAATCCTAGTTTGATTAGAGGAGAACAACTGTTGTACAATACACACTTAGTCACTCTAATAAATAATAATACATTGTAAATCAGTTGTACTAATTAAACTTTAATAAAAAAACTTACCTCATTTAATAAACTAAAAAAAAAAAAAAACAAAAAAAAAACTTGTGCTGTTTTTCCAAGGCTTTGACTAGAACAATAGCTGAAAAATATAGATTGAGAAATTGAGTCTCAATGTCTTTTATGTGCACATATTCACAAATGTTTTCACTTTAGGTTCACTTACTATTTAAGTGAAAGGGGTAATTTTTATGCTTGATTCTAAATAACAGCATTCTTACAGTGGGAAAATGTGACATACCTATTTATATATAAAATCATGGCTTTTCTCTGTGATGCAGTGAAATAGAACATATGACAGTGTAAAACTATGTGTAAAAATAGTGTACCACTATGTGTAAAAAAAAAAAAGAGAGAGAAAAGCTTTTTTTCTCTTAGGGAAAAAAGATTGTCATTCTGAGCTGGATTCCTGATCAAGGACTTAACATCACTAAAAAGAAAATACATGTAATTATTTACAAGTTAAAAAAATTCTTGCAAGTTTAAAAAGTGTTTTTCTTTATATTGTGTATGGACAATATACTGGTCTGGGTCCATTCAGGAGACAGAGCAACATAGTAATTGAAACAGTTGAATTTTAATATAAGAAATTAGTAAGCTCTGATAGAATTGTAACTATAAAGATGAAAAGAGAACTCTAGAGTGTAGTCTAAAGGGTTACTCCATCTTTTCCTAGGACTAAAGGAAAGTACTTAAGGAAGGGAGTATTTGGAAGGCCTCACTCGGCCCCCACCTTCTGCCAAGATAGAGTTCAGACCTAGTAAGACAACAAAGACGTTTACTGGGTTGTCTGGGCCAAAGCTAGTTTACAGTTTTCAAGCAAGTAGAGGGAAAAATAAAACCCTCTTGGCTACATGGTAACCAAGGAACTGTGTGCTCTGGGTGCATGGATGAGGCAGAGCAATATCAGATTTTCCCACATATCCACTCCTTGACAGACAGTGTGGCAAGAGCAAGAAAAAACAAAATAGCACATATCCTAACCAAGAAAGAGAAGTCCCCTTCCTCCTGCAGTGTCTCTCCAGTGCTGTCTCTCTAATTTTATGATAAAGCTTAAAATCATGCTCACCATAAAGGAGAAAATGCTTGCATGGTCCATTAAGAGTAGGCATATATAACAAAGAGTGAATTTAGAGTTGTGAGGTAATCCATTGATAATTGCCACAGGCTTCATATAATTATTCTCACTATGCTGTAAATATACAGTAAACGCAAAATAAAACAACTCTATTTTCTTACATCTTCAGCCTATTAATATTATCATGACCAACATGCAATAAAATTAAGAATAATTATCAATATTTGAACATTTTCAAACATTTAGATAGATACTATTGATGGCATAGATCTTTTGAAGACTCCCCCCCCCCAAATTGGAACTCATATACCCTTTGCTCTAGGTAAGTTTCTCTGTGCTGCCAG
>NW_007729674.1:274865-276092 GCF_000696425.1 Galeopterus variegatus
CCCCCCCCCAAATTGGAACTCATATACCCTTTGCTCTAGGTAAGTTTCTCTGTGCTGCCAGAAATACTTGAAATATTCCATGGATTTTATGTAAATCTTTATATTTGGTTTTATTATAAATATAAATAGACTTCTGTGTCTTTCCTTTGTTTTAGTTTCATTGTTAGTCTCCAATTACATGGCAGTGTCAATAATACACACAAATAGATCCTAAATTGTGATATAGTTTATAGCAAATGGCTGTCTGCAGACTATGCTAATGAGGAGGCCACAACCAACCATTTTGGCCTAAAGTGGTTAGATTCACGTGTAATCTTTTTGTGTTCAGAATAAAACATATTTTTTGTTTCAACATTAGCAAATGAGGACCCTACAGGACAGCAGCATT
Source organism: Galeopterus variegatus (assembly GCF_000696425.1). Taxonomy (NCBI): domain Eukaryota; kingdom Metazoa; phylum Chordata; class Mammalia; order Dermoptera; family Cynocephalidae; genus Galeopterus; species Galeopterus variegatus. The sequence continues at coordinate 275,254 of NW_007729674.1, forward strand.
TGTAGCAGTATTAGAAAATGAAGACCGTTCTAAAGTGTTTTATCTCCATGGGTTATCTAAAGTCATTCTGAATAGGAGGTTGATACCCTGCTGGAATAGTGTTTTCCACCATGCTGAATGCAAACCCCTTTGAGCTTTTCTTATTAATGACAATGCAGTGGATAATTTAATGTAATTTTTATCTCACCAAAAATTAGGAAATTTTTTTTAATGGTGATCCTTAACATAGTGACATTTTAAAATCAAAGCTGTGTTTCTAAATGCTGCCATCTCCCAGGAGTAATTGAAACTCATCCTAGAATTAGATTTGTGCTCTTCATGTTCATGTGAAATAAGTGTTTTAGTTCTAGAAGGTTAGTCACACCGTTAGCCTAATTTTCTGGTTAACGTTGTGAAGTTTAGAGAAGAAAAATGAATTGTGCAATTCAATTTTAGATTTACCAATTTATTCATCCACTCACTCTTTCAAGATTCCAAGGACTTACACTCTAGCTCAGAAGGGACACACATTAAATAAATAAATAACGACTGAGTTAAGAAAATTCTGATAGGTACTTTGAAGAGGGATATAGGGTAATATGAAAGACAAAAGGAGGTTTAACCTCTCTTGCATGTTAAGGAAGATTTGCCAGGGGAAATTACATATAACTTAAAGTCTGATAAATGACTAGGAATTAATCAAGGTAGGAGTCGTGGGGTTAGGTGAGTTGTCCAGGTAGAGGGAGAAGCCCTTGAGTAACCTGGAGCGATAGAGAAATTAAAAGAAAACAATGTTCTCAGAAGAACATGCTGTGAGAAGAAGCTGCTGAGGAGCCAGTAATTACCTACTCTAAAATAAT
>NW_007729674.1:276238-278510 GCF_000696425.1 Galeopterus variegatus
GCCTAGAGTAACCTGGAGCGATAGAGAAATTAAAAGAAAACAATGTTCCCAGAAGAACATGCTGTGAGAAGAAGCTGCTGAGGAGCCAGTAATTACCTACTCTAAAATAATTTTTGGAATTATTAGCTGCAACAAACCTCACTGAAACGAATTTTTCTCTTCTGTAAAATGGAGAAAATAATGCCACTGTTTCAGAAATGTTATAAAGGTTAAGTCACAGATATCTGCCAAATCTTTGGCATAGAGTCTTGCCATACTAAGCTCTATATGAGGTATTTCCAACAGTGGAGCAATGCGGCTTGTTTCCATTCACTTTTCTAATCTATAGTTTTTGTTTAATTTCAACTCTAATCATAAATTCATTAGAATGGCATTTTTATAACAGACTTAAAAATCAACCAGTCATTATTTATGTATTTAGAAAATATTGATTATTAAAAAGATGAGGAAAGCACTATTTAATTAAAATCTAAATAAGTTTTTTTAATATAAGAAAACTAGACTGTATATATTTTGGAACACAGATTCTCAAGAATTTCAGTTAATAAATAAAATAAAAACTATTTGAAGAATTTTAACTTTAGGCATCTTCTTATTAACATATTTCTATTTTTTTCTTGGAAAAATGGAAAAAGCAATTAGCCAGGTGGCATCTGTTTTAGTCTTCCTTATTAGCTCAGCAAAATTGCTTGAGTTTTAAGGTACTTTTGAATATTTAATTAAATAACCTTTCAGGTTTAAGAAACAACAGTGCTCCTTCTTGTACCAGTTTTAAAAGAACACTGAGCCTGGTCATCAAGGGTAACTTGATTTCATTTTTTGAGGTGAACTGGAACACCACACATAGTGTTCAACAGTTCCTCAGTAAGCATTTTATTATTTAAGTGTTGTCATATTTAAACTTGAAGTGGATATATTGTTTTTCACTTTTACATGTTTTTAATAAGTTAGGAAAAGCTCTTTAAACACAGATACCTTTACCTTTGTATTTTTCTCTCAAGAAGCATCCTAAATGGCATGTTAAAGGTATTCCCTCTCTCCCATTTAGATTTATTCCTCTAGGGTATTCTTCTTTAAAGTGCATTTTACACAAGAAACTGACAGCTCTGGACTTGCTAAAAAGATACATTGTCTGTTTTTCTCTGACCAAAATACTAGCCCAATGTTGTGTTGACCTTTTGAATTTTCCCTCTTTACCTCTGCTGTTTGCTGGCTGCAACATGTGCTTTCTTTTCCCAATAATATGCAAGAAAATACATGTATGTTCACAGATAAAAATATCAGAAGCATGAAAACCAGGTCCTGTGATTATAGACTGTGCCATGTGAAGTTCTAATCCCTACTGTCCTTGAACAAAAAATATATATCAGGCCTTCCAAGAAAAATGAAAAGGATGACATTTCAGAAAATATGTATGAGAATATTGAAAATATTAAGGTCATCAATTACTTTAGGGAAACCAGCAAAAGGTTAGAATGTGTGTATATTTTGGGGGGCAAAATATATGTCTGAACAAGACCAAAGACCCAAACATCAGAAATCTATCTGGGCTAAGCCTGTCATTTTTAGCTGTTGAGTGATGTGGACAAAAACACCCTTAGTGGGATAGCTGCAAAAATGTCAGGCCTCTGACACTGTGGAGTGCTCTTCCCCCGAGCATGCCATGGTTGCCTCCTTTAAGAAAACTACTATCCTGTTTGCCTTTCAGCCTTTCTTGTTTGTTCATTTTGTCCTTATTTTTACAGTGGTGTTCTCTAGGGCAGTACTGAACTTAAGAAAAAATGAGTGAGTTTTGAAGATAATATTAAATTAGAACCAATTCATGAACACCCTGTCATTTCTTATTTGAGTATCATGGTGTGGGGAAAATAGGATAATTTAGTCAGGCTCCCTTGGCTCAGGTCTGGTTGGGGGTCAAGCAGCACATTTCTTGTAAACAAGTTGTGGGTGGGTGGAGTTAGTGCACATGTGCACCAATGTATCTTTTTAGTTTGCTGCTATTGTGTGTTCTTTAGTTTGTGAAGCAAAGCTGGCCTGCAGAGCTCTGTCTAAAAATAGAGCATGTTTATGCTGCTGGCAGCTGCTCAGTTTTTCTTTGGAGTTTGCCGGTAGCAGTTGAGCCTCAGAGTTTCTCTTTGTACTGTCTAGCTCCTAGATGTGTGTGTGCTGAATAAGAGACTATTCCTTCTTCAACTAAGATTCCAAGGACCTTTTTGCCAGTTACCTAGCTCACGGACCTGCGTGTGAAGGGTTTGTGAATGGGCTTGAAGGG
>NW_007729674.1:278550-281988 GCF_000696425.1 Galeopterus variegatus
CATGTTTATGCTGCTGGCAGCTGCTCAGTTTTTCTTTGGAGTTTGCCGGTAGCAGTTGAGCTTCAGAGTTTCTCTTTGTACTGTCTAGCTCCTAGATGTGTGTGTGCTGAATAAGAGACTATTCCTTCTTCAACTAAGATTCCAAGGACCATTTTGCCAGTTACCTAGCTCACGGACCTGCGTGTGAAGGGTTTGTGAATGGGCTTGAAGGGTCTGTGAGCTCCAGACCCTAGCTCTAGCTCTACACATGGGATGTGGCAGGAATGATTGTAAGGGCAAGTAAAAATTAGAGTAAGAGGCTTAATTCTCTCTGTTGAAAATAGGCAAAGAAAATCTCCTTCCCAGTTTCTTAGAGCCTTTAGAAAACTGGTAATTGTATATACTTCTCTCTTTGAAATGCATGTAAATTTTTTTAAAAACCACATAGGCCTTTTGTCTGCTTTAAGACCCAGGATTGCCTTTCTCAAGAATGTAGAAACCACGTCTTTGAAATATAAACAAGAAAGACAGCACCTCTATGTTCCAGTTTCTGTGAGAGGGTAGGAGCCTACTTCAGTGAGTACTTATCTCCAAGTTCCAAAACACTCTCCTGTCATAAAGATTTAGGATGGTCGGTTAGCTCAGTTTGTTAGAGCATGGTGTTATAACACCAAGGTCAGGGGTTAGGATTCCCAAATTGACCAACAGCCAAAGAAAAAAAAAGATGTGAGAAGTTTGTTTTTCTCTAGTTAAGACTAATTACTTAATACAGATAGTCACTCCGATTACCAGGTAAAGTTAAAATGTACCATGTGTGACAAACAGTGCTATCAAGTCTTCTCATTTGAGTCCTTGCTATTATTTATCTTGTAAACATATATGTAATGAGTTATGTCTGCTTGGCTGTATAAAAGGGTCTACTGTCTTTGCAATCTCTTAGTAGACTGCCTGTGATGCACATCATATCTTGATTTAATACTTATTCAGCAATAAAAGTGTTTTTTTTCTTTCTCTTCCACCTTTGTGGAGAAAATTTTTTGTTTACAAAAATATTTTAATTATACTTTCCCAACATAATACAGTTTAAAATAACTAGTACCTCTTGAAATGGACATGTGTGTACCAGGTAAAATAGTATAGTCCCAAATACCCCCTATCTGAAATAAATTTATTATTTCTATATTCACATAACTTTTAAAGGCAATGTCTATGTGTACCCTCCCTCTTTGTACTGAAGTGAAAAATCTCATCTATAATATCAAGAATCTTGCTGAGACAGGTAGAAACCCTACTTGTCTTCATCATCATGATTTTCTGAACTGGTCTTTGTAGTTGGATTAGTTGTGAGTAAAGAAATAAATGCAGTTAGTGATGATAGAAGAAGTATTTTGCCCATTGACCAGAAATAAAATTTTCAATTTTATGTTCAGGGTGAAATTTATTAATATATTTCAATTTTATTTTCAGGGTATAATTTATTAACATATTTCAAGGAAGTCATTAAATATCTCCTGTTATATATTTATGACTGAATAAAGCTTCTAAAAAGTGAGAACTATATTTCTAAGTAAAATCTAACAAAAATTAAAAAATATATATCATATACTATATACAAATTAATGTTTTTACAGCTATACTCATGAAATGATGTTCACACTTCCTCACTGGATGGAAGATTATCGGTGGGTTTCATCAATACTTTAGTTTGGTGTTAACTATGTTTTTATTGTTGATGTAACCAAACAGAAACTACTTAATTCAATTAAATAGGAATTTATGACATGGTAACTATGAATTGTTAAATAGTGCCTTAGTTGCAATGCAGCCAGGGGAGTGAGGAATGAGAGACACAAGGATTCCAAAAGAGGTGTGTATCTAATGATGAATTTCTATTGGGAATTTGGCATGTTGAACTCTCTTGAGGAAAGTTTTTCTTTCTCACCAAAATCCATAGTAGAATAATGGCATGTAATTTCCCTACTGATATGGAGTAGGGTAAATCAGAGCAGCACAAACATAATTGGCTTCTTTTTATAATCAGGATATAACTAAGTAATATAATCTTAGATGGTCACATAAATCTCATTTATTGGATCTTCCTGATCGCATAAAAAATTCTGAGAAATGGAAACTGTCTCTGGGTAGTCTTTTGGTCTAAACCTACCATTTACAAAAGTTGAGGGAGGAAAGACCAGAACAACGCACAGGCTTTCTGGTACAATAGAGAATCTTGGAGAAATCACAGACTGAGAATTGTAAACATTAATAAATTCCTTCAAAGGAGGGCCTTTCCATTCTATTATTGTCTAGTATTGAACTGTCCAAAGAGGTTTAGCAGAACCCAAGAAGACAAAAGACAAAGCTGCTTAGAACTAACAATTAGACATAACTTCCCTCAAAGTATACTGGAAGTTTCTAGAATAAGGTGCTATCTGTAACAGACTGCATTGTCTGTCTTTTTTTCCTATCCCTGGTCAACAGTTCAGGACCTCAGATTGGACATTTGTGTACAGGTACAGAGTCCTAACTATCCATACCAGATATGACGCTGCCTCTTATCCCTCGAGCAGTATTCAGTCTAGTATAAACATTCTCCAAGGCCTCGCCTTTTTGGTATCTGTTATAGTCTGAATGTTTGTCCCCTCCAAAGTTCATGTAGAAGCTTGATCCCAAATGTGACAGAGTTGAAAGGTGGGTCCTTTGGGAAGTGATTAGATTGTGAGAGCTGTGCCCTCCTGAACAAATTAATCCATTTAATCATGAACTTATTAATCATAGGTTCATAAATAAATGGGTTACCATGACAGTGGCAGTAATGGTTTTATAAGGAGAGTAAGTGAGCATATTAGAATGTTCTTCCTTTTCGCCATGTGATAACCTGCACTACCTTGGGACTCTACCAAAAGAGATAGCACCAAATGGCATCGCCTCTATTCAACCAATTTCCTGTAATTCAATTTATAGTTTTTCATAGAAGTGTTCAGGTAAGTATTATAAAACGTTGCAGATTTGGGAGAAAAGAAAATAAATTATGGCCTTTGGTAAGAAAAACAATGTAGATAAATGGAGGAGGGGTGCACATCTACATTCTGGTTTGCAGCTGATTTTCTCCTAAAATATCTGGAAAAAACCAAGCCCATTTGCCATAGCAAAATAATAATAATAATAATAGTAGTAGTAGTAGTAGTAGTAGTTTTTTGAAGGCTCTAGCCTTGTCAACTATGAGAAAATAAATTCTGTTATTTTAAGCCTCCGAGTTGGTGGAGGAACTCTAGGAAACCAATATAAGAAGCTGTACCAAACTTCTAAGTGAGGAATAATGAATGTCTGAACTAAAGAGAGAAGTAGAAATAGAAAGGAGCATGTGGACACAGGACTTGTAATAAAGCTTATGTGTAAGAGACTCTCACTTGCACAACCTTCCTCTGAAACCTGTATTGAATTTTGTATGAGTAAACT
>NW_007729674.1:282913-285244 GCF_000696425.1 Galeopterus variegatus
CCTGCAGTACGTAGTTTGCAGACCCTGGTACAAAGAATTAACCGTAATGAAGTGTTATGAGTGGTACAGTAGGGCTGTGTGTTTGATGCAAACTGTACACAAAGGAGGAAGGCAGTTTCTGCCACTATGTATTGGGAAAGCCTTTCCAACTTCTATTGTGAATTGAATCTACTTGGTCATTTTCAGAAAAAAATTTTGTTGACCTGTGGACCACAAGCTCCTCCAAGAGAACACTTAATTATATTTTTCTTTGTATCCCCAGTGGCATACAAAGCACATCAAATAGTAGATGCTAACTTATCTTGCAAAATTGAGAACTTGAGTCTTGGGTACAGGTAGGCTATCCAAATAGAGGTAAGAAGCAGATATTACAAATATGGATGTTAATTTCAGGAAAAATAAGTGAGCTGGCAACATGGATTTAGATAATTAACACAGATGTAATTGCTGAAACTTTGGAATTGAAAGATCCTGAGAGGGGAGGGTATGACAAAGGAAAAACATGAGAGTAAACTTTAATAAATACAAGTACCATATTGGTTGTTGTGATGAATATAGAAAGACAATTTAGCTACATTAATTGTGTAGCCAAAGATATACCTGAAATAAATACATTCAATATATTGGTGAAATGGAACTTTATTGTAATTCTGACTATCTCCGGCTTTTTCTTGTTTGGCCCATCACTTACAGGAAATGTCAAGTGATTCCGAAGACCACCTGGAGTTGCTTTAACTTCAATCCCCTGAGAAGTCTCAAAAGGTCAAGTATCATCTCCTACTGCTTCTTTGATGCCTTTACATCATACTGAGTTCCTAGTTAATCTTCCCCATTCCTGTAAAAATCACATGTGCCAGTGCTCTAGATAGAAATGATACACATTCTTTCAATTTTGAAAACTGATCTTTTTTCTCATACACTCGAGGGTATAATCCCACATTTTAAAGATACATTTTAAAATATTGAAAGCAATAAAAATCAGAAGATTAAAATAGCTCTTAAAAAATTCCCTAAAAGCACATTATGCTGTAATAATGCACATTCTTTTAAAATATATAAAATTAAATTCAAAAAATGAAGTAAGGAACAATTTTAAGTGAATTTAGACAAACATATCAATCATGCATTGTAGTATGTAAAAAGACATGCAGACATTTGAATGTATACATATAGGAATCTAAATGGACATACTCACAAACAAGGACCATGTACACTGATTACTGATAGTAGCTCAACAAAAGTACTAAAAGCTCTAATTAAGACCTTGCCTATGTCAAGGATGAGCTAAATTACTCCAAATATTAGCTTCTTCCTTTTCCCAATGACCCTAGAAGTAGATTATATTATTAAATTCCTTTTTCAACTATTGCTATATATATAGCCAACACAAATAAAATACCAAAAGGAACAAAATAAACCAAAACTTACTCTTTAATTCAAGAATTGTTCATTGGGCACCTTCTCCCTTCCAGTCAGTGTACCACATGCATAGATGACATACCTTACTTCTTGGTAAGAAAAGATACATTAAGGCAGTTTTGAACATCATAGGAGCTGTTTGACCCCAAAGTTAATACCAGTCTCCATGCTGGAGAAAAAAAACAAACTGTATAAAATCTTGCAATACGGAGATTTCCAGCTTCTAAACAACAAGAACAAACTGTTGACAGCCAATTACTAATAAAACACTGTCATATTTTCCATATTCTTCTCTTTTTCCTTCTTTTCCTTTCTCTTTGACTTCTCTTTTTTCTTCTTCTTGCTTTTTCTTAGAACTTGGCCCCATCTTTTCTATTTCAAACATTCCTTTGTTCACTTCAAAATGGAGTTATGTGAGGCATGCAATCATTCAAACTTCTTAGCTTGCTCTTGCCAAAATATGCTCTTAAGTCCTGTTTAATTTTAAGAACCTGACTGCTAATCTCTTTGTGAAAAAAAAAATAGACATGGGCTAACCAAAATTAACATAGTACAGTAGAATACCAAAAATATTTTTGAATATATTGTCTTGGTTCTAATAGAGGTGATAATTGGAAAGCTAAAATAGACATGGGCTAACCAAAATTAACATAGGACAGTAAAATACCAAAAATATTTTTGAATATATTGTCTTGGTTCTAATAGAGGTGATAATTGGAAAGCTCATTGGAATTCTGCTCTGGCTTAAATCAGAACTCACTAAAAGCATTCAATATGAAAGCTCTGTGCTCAGGGTGTAGGCTTGAAAAAATGGTAAAACATTTATTTTATAAAAAATGGAAAATTTTTGACTTTGAGGAATTCAAGATCAGGTAACACTTCCTTTATTCCTCTAAAATACAGAAGATGGAT
>NW_007729674.1:286074-287088 GCF_000696425.1 Galeopterus variegatus
TGTGAGGACAACACCATCCACCAAGGTGGTTACTAAACAACAAATAGAATTTAAAATAAGGAAACCAGACTCCAGATTATCTGCTTTTCTATCCCATCAAAATGATTTTGCTTCCTTAGAAAGTTCACACTCACTTCACAAATGTTGCATGTACTCACCACTCTTATGCCCTCAGACTGAGATACACACCACTACCTCCTCTGGGTGTCAAGTTTGGACTCAAACTGAGTTAATATTTTAGATATATTAATTTCTTCACAAAAATATCTTAAATTCATCACAAAATACCACTGCCCTTTTTGGGTCTCCAGCTTGCAGAAGCAGATTGTGGGACCTCGCATTTTCCATAATTTCATGAGTCAATTCCTCATAATAATCTCCTTTTGTCTATTGGTTCTGTTTCTCTGGAAAACCCTGACTAATACACTCACCTTTGAATACCCAGGAGTTGCTAAGCTTTCTTGCACCCAATAAATAACACACTAATGGGTTATGAGGACAGAATCAGAGTCTTTGTTATGGAGTTTTTTGAACACTAACATCCATTCTGAATGGATTTCATTTTTTTTTTTNCTTTGAGGAATTCAAGATCAGGTAACACTTCCTTTATTCCTCTAAAATACAGAAGATGGATACATTGAAACAGTACCTCATAAGATGAGCTTAAATATTTTTTGTTTGGAAAGTAGCATATAAGTGCTACTGCATCAAAAAGAAAATGCTGATTCCATTCACTGCCTCATACTCATTAGTACTTTACAGTGTGCAAGAAAGCTTAGCAAACCCTAGGTATTCAAAAGTGAGTATAACTGAGCCTGTTCCCCCAAAGAACATACAGTTTAATGTAGGAAACAGACAATTAAACAGGTGAGCATGCCACAGTTCATTCATACATTCATTCATTCATTCACTTCAGAAATATTTTATTGAGCTCCACCAAGTACTAGGCATTTTTCTAGGTTCTGGAGATAGAGCAGTAAAAATAAGGGCACCCAAATGGGATAGGGAGTGTGA
>NW_007729675.1:0-12961 GCF_000696425.1 Galeopterus variegatus
GATGAGTGAATCACTCACTGCTTCCTCTGCTTTTCTTCCTTCCTATTTCCCCTCTGTTACTGGTGTCTGGTGGAAGGAAATGAGCTCTGGAGTCAGATCCTTTGGTTTGAGTCCCAGCTCTATCACTCACCAATTTCATGACCTTGAGCAAATACATCACTTAACCTCTCTGAGCTTTCCTGTCAGTGTCTGGTGGAAGGAAATGAGCTCTGGAGTCAGATCCTTTGGTTTGAGTCCCAGCTCTCTCACTCACCAATTTCATGACCTTGAGCAAATACATCACTTAACCTCTCTGAGCTTTCCTGTCTGCCAGATGAAGATAATCAAACACTATACATGAAGTCATTGGGAGACATGAACGAGATAACATGTCAGCTGGTGCCTGGCATAAGATCAGATGGCCAGTAAACGTTACCGCCTTTCCTATCTGCATCTGCCGCACGGTCACTACACCCAGGACAAACAGTAGCCACAGCAAGATTTACACACGCTGAGCTTCTGCTTCCTGCTGCAGTCACCTTGGACGCGTGGCTTCACTTTGTTGAGACTCAGTTTTGCTGTAAGTGAAAGTACAGGTGATAATGTGATAGTGTTTCCTTATAGGATAAAATAAAGAATTTAATAAGCACGACACAGAGCAATGATAAGGGCCAACAACAGACAGCACTTAGAAAACCTTCACTCCTGCTAGATATTGGGATTATTATTACTAGGAACCACCTCTAGGCAAATCCAGGGGACAGGATAGAACTATTGGCAGACTGCAGATTCCAAACTGTCCCCACCTGGGGTGGGAACTCTCGCTGCCTGGGGGCTCTCTGCCAGCATTTCCAGAAGCTGTCCTCAAGGCAGGATGTGGTAGCAAGGGTGACATCTGGCCCAGCAGCCCCAAATCTCCCCCTGGAACTCCAGACTGGCAGAACCAACTCCATGTGGCCACTGGGATGCCAACCAGGCGTCTCCCATCTGATGACGAGCACTGGAGTCCACCTTCTCCACACCCTGCTCCTCCGAGGAGGACAGAGCCTCCCTCTCCTTGCAGGGCTCAGGCCACAGGACCAGAGTCATTCCTGGCTCCTCTCCTCTCTCCCGACACTCCCTCCATCGGCCTGTCCCGGCAGCTCTCCTGCTACCAACATCCAGGAGCCGAGCCCTTTTCTTGCGGCTGTTGGTCCCCCTCTCACCTGCATTACTGGGGTGACCTCCTGACACTGTCCTTGCCCCTCTTTGGTCTACTTTCAACTGGGCACCATGAGTGCTCTTGTGAAGCATAATTCATACCATTCCTTCAGCAGTTACTTACTGAGCACCTGCTGTGTGCCAGGCCCAGGTCCAGGCTCTAACAGCCTTACATCTTCCCCTGAGCCTACAGGGAATCCTCCGGCCTGGTCTCCTCCCCTCCCTGCCCCTACCCACAGCCTCAGCCTGCTCCCACCTCAGGCCTTTACCCCTGTGGGTGGCCCCCTCCCTACCTGGAAGGCTGCTCCTCCAGGACCTGGGCAGGCTCCCGTCCTCACCTCCTTCCAGTCTTTGCTGAAGCAGCAGCACCTCAGTGAGGCCTTCCCTGACCCCCTTATTTATATTTGCCACTGCCCCCCAACTCCCAGCTCCACTTCTCTACTGGACACTTGTCATCATTGACATTTGATTGCCTTTCCTCTGCCACCCACACTACTGTGTAAGCTCTTCGAGGGCATGGCTTTCATCTGTTTTCTTCACTGTTGACTCCCCAGCACCTAGAACACTCCATAGATATGCACTGAATGAATGGAACACAAGCGTCAAAGTCTTCAGATCTGTTTCACATGTCTGCCTCCCTCAGAACCCTGAGCCCTAGCAGCAGATATCTGTCATACCAGGCTTTGTGCCAGGTGCTGGGGATACTATAGGAACAAGCTGCCTAGGTCCCTGCCCTGCAGATGCTGCACCCTTTCACCCCAGTGCCCAGCCCATGGAGACTGGCTCTGGTGTGCTGGCTGAAGCTGTGCTGAAGTCCCACCAACTCCCCATCCCCTGTGCTGCCAAGCCCCTTTACACCTTCCTGCCTTTGCCCATGGTTTCCCTGCCCCTCTTGAATGTTGGGAGCCATTCCCTGAGGGTTGGGTGTGGCCCAGCAGTGAGGGGTCACCATACCAGCAGCCCTGGTGGGCCAGGGGGCTCTGCGCCCAGTGGGCCTGACTGGCCACTGCCTGTGTTTGCAGAGATGGTTGGCGTGGGCTGCGTCCTAGACGGGGTACGCTACAACAATGGCCAGTCCTTTCAGCCCAACTGCAAGTACAACTGCACATGTCTCGATGGCGCGGTGGGCTGCACACCACTGTGCCTCCGCGCACGCCCCCCACGCCTCTGGTGCCGCCACCCCCGCCGGGTGACTGTGCCTGGCCGCTGCTGCAACCAGTGGGTGTGCGATGACGATGCCAGGAGGCCACGCAAGAACATACCACGTGATACAGGAGCCTTAGGTGGGTGTGGGCCTGGGGGGGGCCAGGGGTGGGATTTGGACCCTTCTGGAGCTCTGACCACCTGTGAATGACAAGCCCCTGAGTCCCATTCCCCAGTCCACCACTTACTAACTGTATTCCCTTGGGAAAGTCATATCTCCTCTGGGACCCTATTTCCCCATCCATAAATGGAAATAATACCGTCTGTCCTGCCTGTCTTAGGGGATCCTTCAAGCATAGAATGAGGAAGTGCTTTTAAAGAACAAAGTCATGCCCATGCAATTCATTATTATCCAAGAAAGAGTCTAGGTGGTGGGTGGAGTTGAAGGGAGGGTGGGTGTGTGTGGGTACCTGGGGAGGGGAGGCATGAGCGGCAGGTGCAAGGACAAGAGGTGGGAGATGAGTCTAATAGAGGCTTCTTGCTGACATGAAGCTTCACCCTTGCTATGGAGCATGGGTGGACAGGTGAGGCTTCAGCCAGGTGAGCCAGAAAAGAGGAAGCCCTGGAAAGGGAGGGCAGGAACAGGACTGTTTGTTTCACCACTGCTTACTGGAACCTAGCCTAGTGCCAGACACTTAGCAGCTAGCCAACTAATGTTTGTCATATTGGTAGATGGATGGATGGATGGATAAACGGATGTGTTGATGGATGGATATACAGATAGATGGATGAAAGGATGAGTGGATAGATGGATGGATAGATGGATGGATGAATGGATAGGTGTATGTATGTATGTATGAATGGATGGATGGATGGTAGATAGATGAATGATAGATGAATGGATATATGAATAAATGGGTAGGTGGATGGATAGATGGATGGATGGATGGATAGATGAATGGTGGATGGATGGATGGATGGATGGATGAATGGTGGATGGATGGATGGATGGGCAGATGGATAGATGAATGGGTTGGTGGATGGATGGGTGGACAAGATGAATGGTGGATGGATGGATGAATGGATGGATGGGCAGATGGATAGATGAATGGGTTGGTGGATGGATGGGTGGACAGATGGATAGATGCATGGTGGATGGATGGATGGATGGGCTAATGAGGATCTTAACAAGGGCAGTGGGAGTAGAGGTGGTGAGGAGGGGGAAGATGCAGGAGATATTGCTTGAGAAAGACTGAGGTCTTGTTGCCAATCCAGTGCACAGGGTAAAGGAAAGAGAGGAGTAGAGAATGACTTCCAGGGCTCGTCCTGGCCTAGCATAAAATACAAGAGATGGAGCACTTTGGGGCGAAGGGGATCTGCTTTGTTTAAGACAGGTTGAGTTTGAGGCAGGGTGTCTTGCCCATGGTATCCTAAGGCACAGCATCCAGTGGGGCAGCTTGGAAGAGGGAGAGGGGCAGAGAGTGAGCTCTGGAAGGCATCTGCCTGGGGCAGCTGATAGAGGTGGGTGGGGCTGCCTAGGGATAATATGCAGGGTGAGACACAGAGGGCCTGGGGCAGAGGTCTGAGGAGGCTGACCTTTGAAGGACTGACAGAAGAAGAGGAGGCAAGGGAGAGACAGAGGGGAGGAGAGGGATGTAAGAGGAAAACTGAGTGTCTGATACCATGGAAGACGGTGGATGAGGATATTTCTAGAGGAAAGCATCTACCAGGCGAGTGGACACGCAGTGGTGCAGAAATGGCAGTAGAGTTCGGGAGTTCCGAGAGCATTCGTCAATTTCTAGAATTGTGAGTGTGAGAGATTGCTCAGGGACGGTGCAGAGCAGGGCTTCTCACCCTCGGCACTGTCTGCACTTCGCACCAGATGGTTCTTTGCGGTGGGGGCTGTCACGTGCATTGGAGGATGTTTAGCAGCATTCCTGGCCTCTACCCACTAGATGCCAGTAGCATCCCTCCCCCTCCCCCGAGTCATTGGCCACCAGGCACACTCCAGACATTGCCAAAGTGTCCTGCAGGACACAACTGCCGCCGTGGAGAAGCAGTCTATATAGATGACAGGAGGTGGCAGGGAAAGCTTGTTCCCTAGCAGGCCCAGGGCTGCAGGACAGCTGTTCCCTCAGCAGGGCCACAAGAGGGTCATGGGTGGGCTCGGGGGGCCATTGTGTGTGGCCCGGTGACCCAGTTCTGACCTCGCACAAGCAGAGCCCCTGCAGAGCTGAGATGACCCAGAAAGCAAAGCCCTTTTATCCTCCTAGGCAAATCCGTCCCCACTCCCACCGCCTCCCAAGTCGCTCCCAGCCCAGCTCCTCCCAGCCCGGCCCCTCCCCGTCTGTCCTCTGTCTCTCAGTCCTTTCAATCTCTCACCCGCTTGTCCCTGAGAGGGCACTGACTCCGCATCTCTTTCTCCTTCTGATCCCAGCTAGGTTCCTCTTCTTTCCTGTTTCTCTCTCTTTCCTCTCTTCCCCTCCGCCCACACATTTATTACTTTTCTCCCCCCTTGCCTCGTTCTCTCTCACTCCCTCCCCTGCTCTCTCCCCCTCTGTTCTCTGCCCTTCCATCTGTCTTTCCATCCCTTTTCTCTCTGCCCATTCCTTTGTCTCTGGCTTCCTGTGCACCTGTGTGTCCTCATGGGACCAGCCTCCTTTTGGGGACTTGTTCTTGTGTGTCTTGTTCCATCTTTCTGTGGGAAGCTCTCTGTCTTACTGGCTTCTTACCTGCCTCTGTCTCTAGCTTGCTGCCATTCCCATGTTTCAGAGAGTGAACAAGCACCCACCGTGTTCTAGATGCTGGGGAGACATAGATCAACGTTGGTAGAGTCGGGAGCCGAGTTAGCCAGCAGTCAGGTAACCACATGCTTCAGAACGGCTTGAGCGCTTTCACACGTGTGAAGTCACCTTTTCTGAACACATCCTGGAGGGAGATGCTGTTGTCTACCCCACTGAAGGTGTGAGCTAGCCAGCTGGAAGTGACACAGCCAGTAAGTAGCAGTGCTGCTACTAGAACCCAGGCAATTTGCCTGTGAAGCCTGTATGTCCCCTTAACCACCATGCCATCACATTACTGAGATGAAACATTAAGTGCTAGCATGGAGGTATACGACTTTGAACTTCCCACAAATAAACTTAGTCTCTACAGAGGCAGGAACAATGTATTTTTAACCTCTTATTCCCAGCACGTAGCAGGATGCTTGATATACACTTCATCAAAATATAAATGTTTTTATTGTCCCACCAGCCCCACCAGGCAGATATTATTCTAGTGAGGAGGCTGAGGCCCAGAGTGAGCTATCTATGATCACACTGCTTGTAGGCGTGAACTTACAGGATTTGAACTTGAGTCCACCTGTCTCTAAAGATAGCTGTCCTTCCATGCTTCCAGGCTGCCTCTCTTGAGCAGAAAAATATAAGGACCTTAGAACATGCCTCCTCTCCCTGCGTACCCATGCTGCTTAAAGCCAACTTGCCCTTGTGGAAGGAAGGACAGCCAAACTCTCTCTCTCTTTGAGTTTTGGGGACCCCAAACTTTACTGGGGTGAGTGTGAGGGTTGGGGGCTGGTGGAGGCTGGAGACTCATGGGGAATCTGGTCCCTACCATAGTGGCTGAGGGCAAGATGGAGCCATGGCACAGGAACTGCTTAACCTACACGAGTCCCTGGAGCCCCTGTTCCACCAGCTGTGGCCTGGGCATCTCCACTCGGGTCTCCAACATCAACGCCCGGTGCTGGCCTGAACAGGAGAGTCGTCTCTGCAACCTGCGGCCTTGTGGCGTGGACATCCGTCCGCACATCAAGGTGGGTCCAGGGCAGGGGCGGGTATCTTGGACTTAACAAGCAGACAAACCAGGCTTTGAGCCTGGCTCCTGAACTTCTTCGTGGGGGCCATTGTAAAATGGTGATGATTAAGCCCACCTGGTAGGTTATTTGGGATTCCACGTCATCAGGCTGGTGCACTGTGAATTTCACTCAATGGAAGCTTTTGTGGTTGTCATATTACTAGCATAATCAAAGTCAGTCTAGAGAAAACTCAAGGAGCCTAAGAAGTGCTCTTCTGTAATGGTTCTGGGGAACCCTCACCAACTTCCATCCTCCCTCCAGTCCTGGGCCGACCCATACCCACCTGCTCTAGCACATATGACAATCACTGTGGGTGACATGAGGAGCATTGAATAGGTCTCAGGACACCTGGACTCAAGTGCCTATTTGCTGCTCATAGCAAATGACTGTGGCCAATCTCCTCCCACCTCTGAGCCCCAGTCCCCTCATCATTAAAACATTGGAGTTGATCTCTGAGACCCCTTCCAGATTTGATGGTCTAAGATAATTAAAATAAAGCATCAAGGATGTATTGAGCCTCAGGAGACTGAGCCCTGGCCTTCAGAGTTAGAAACGGATCATGTTTGACTAACTCAAGGCATCCTGCTCATGCCTTAGCACTGCCTGGTGTCCCATTAGAAGAAAACAAAACTCAGCACTGATTGCATTGTCCAAACACTAATGGTCTCTTGGGGATGCTGAGGAGAGGGTTGCCCAGTGGACAGGACAGCTGGCTTCCCCTGATCCTCGTCAGACATCTGACATTGCTCCTGGTGCCCTGGACAGCTTCTCCAGTGTCTCTACGTCAGTCAGCTGGATCCTCCGCCCCCCTCTCTTCTCTCTCTCCTTTTTCCTCTGATCATTTCCCCTTTTCGTGCTAGCCTTTGTACTCTTGGTGCTTGCTACACAGCAGGCACTCGGTAGACATCTCTTAACTGAAAGCATGAATGGAGAAGTGCCACGAGCAGGAGGAGGGGAGCAGAGGCCTGTGCTGGGGGCGGCGTGTCCACCACGGAGCTGACGCAAGTGTCTCGCTGTAGGCGCCCGATTCCCAGTTTTGTCTCCATAATTATGTGCCCTAAGAGAGTTGCCCACGTCCCACACAGCTGGATCTGCTCTACCCCTGGCTCTGGCATGATGCTGGTATGCAGGAGACCCGAGAACCAATGAGCTTAGTTAAGTGCCTACTGTGTATCTGGCACAGAATTATACCATAGAGAAACAGAAAGAGCATTGAGTCTCAAGTGGCCCATAGCCCATGGGAGGGTAAAACTATCTTTAAATAATATCAATCCAGTTGAATACATTATAGGACAGGGTATGTGTGTGTGTGTGAGAGGCCATGGGAGGCAGAGGAGGGAGATGTCAGGGTTAAGCCTGTCCCCTGATGAGGGAGTCTCAATGCCAGCTCTACCACTAGCTAGCCAGGGAGTTTGGTTGCTTGCAGGAGCTACAGAGGCTTTTTGGGTTGGTAAAACTGTGATAAATGACAGGCTATTGACAAGGCATAAGTACAAAGAGAAGGGAAACTGCAGGCTGTGAGATACAGCACCAGCAAGGCCATCCCCTCTGTGGTCCTCAGTTTCCCCTGTGCAATATGGCTGGGTCTTACTGTATTTGCTAATGTCCTTACTTGCTTGAAGATGCTGTGAATTTGAAGATAAGGTGGAATTGGGGGCTTGGAGGGGGGTATGTGGCTGCTCATCCCCTGACCACCCCAACTAAAAGCTCCTTTCCTCTCCTGCAGGCAGGGAAGAAGTGTTTGGCTGTGTACCAGCCAGAGGTACCCATGAACTTCACTCTCGCAAGCTGCGTCAGCACACGCTCCTACCAACCCAAGTACTGTGGGGTCTGCACAGACAACAGGTGCTGCATCCCCTACAAGTCCAAGACCATCAATGTCCCCTTCCAGTGTCCTGACGGACCCAGCTTCTCCCGCCAGGTCCTATGGATTAACGCCTGCTTCTGCAACCTGAGCTGTAAGAATCCCAACGACATGTTTGCTGACTTGGAAGCCTACCCTGATTTGTCAGAAATTGCCAATTAGGCAGGCACAGATTAAGAAGCCCGAGACCAGACCCAGTGCCTGCAAAGCAGCAGCCTTCTGTGGCCAATAACTTCCCATCACTGAGCCTTCTCTTGTCCACTTCCTAGTCACTTCTAAGTACCCTGATGTGGACCTTCGGCCTCCTTTCCTGTCTCCAACCACCCAAATGACCCATGATGGTGCTGCTCGGGCCCAGACTATGAGTCCCCTCTTCGGCAGCATTCTGCATCCACTGCAAAGAAAATACTTGTCTCCAGCTGTTCTGGACAAGACCCAAGCCTGATCCAGCCTGTCCAAATCACTGGAAGTCCTGCTAGATCATGTCCTTGTCCCAAGGAATGGAATCAGATCGACATTAAACATTACTAATTCCCTCTTTAGATGCCAAACCACAAGACACTTCTAGTCCATTCAGAAAAACAGACGGGATTTGGGACTATAGAATGATCTATTATTTGGACCCTGCCAAGTGGCACGGTAATGGGTAGTTCTGACCACAGCATACCAAAAGTCGCTCTGATTCCAAAGATATGTGCACCCCAAGGTCAGCAAACATTTGCCAAGTGAGGTGAATGGTTGTGTGGTTTTGATTTTTGATGAAAAGTTGTCTACATTAGCCTAGGCATTGTTGAGGTCAGGTTTCTTTTCATTCCTACACGGTGAAGGGTACAAGTTTGGTTCATCCCATTCAGAAATGCATGATCAACATCATTATGGTTTGTGGGAAAACCCCCAGTTCACACTACAGGGACAGGGCAAGGTCAGCCAATTTTAGAAAGAGCGATTGATCTTAGCCCCAAGTCTGTTGCTGATTGCCAGGGCTTCAGAGCTGACAGGGCTGTTCCTTGCATCCTGACTCTCTCCCTGCTTGGAGCTCATGGGAGCTGGTGGAGCCCCTGGGATGACCTCTCTGGCCCCTGAGAGTGGTATCCCAGAACATTCCTCTACTCTTATGGAGGCTTGGGAGACCCAGCTGAATACCAGGTTAGACCCACCTGAAATGACCGAGACAGGTCCAGGTTGATGTGGGTCCAACCAAGAAGTGGGTCCACTCTGCATCAGACTGAGGTGGCCTCCAGAACTGGAGGCTATGGAACTACAAGGCCAAGGACACATCTCTTTTTGCCACAGCAACCCATTTCACAGCCTTTGGGTTTGCTGACTGTAACGACCCAGTTTTCTGGTGAGAAGACAAAGGTTTACCAGTTGTTTAGAAATAGAAATATATTTAATGGGGGTTAAAAGCCAAAAGGGGTTGAAGCTAAAAGGACGAAAAGGTTGTTATTACTGGAAATGAGGCTATTATTTATTTTATTAGTAAAATATGAGTATTTACTGTAATAATTCTTTTATTTAGTACCTTCTATTTTCCAGACACTGTTCTCAGTGCTTTGCATATACTGGCTCATTGAATCTTCACAATCATGTTGTCATTACTATGTGTGTTCTTACAGCTGCCAAACAAGCTCAGAGAGGTAAAGGAATCTTGAACAACTCCACCCAGCCAATGAGGGGAGGAGCTGCGATTCAAACCCGAGTTTGATTGACTTCATAACCCACGTTTCTCCTCTGTGTTCTTACAGCTGCCAAACAAGCTCAGAGAGGTAAAGGAATCTTGAACAACTCCACCCAGCCAGTGAGGGGAGGAGCTGCGATTCAAACCCGAGTTTGATTGACTTCATAACCCACGTTTCTCCTCTACTTTTAGAACTTCCAAATGTGTCAGAATAGGAAAACATACTGGGCCACTTCTTGCTCTCAGGTTTTGCTGTTATTAATGTGTTTCTAGCTCCTTTCCCAACAGAAAAGTGTCTGGTTTTCAGATAATTTAGGTACCAAAGCATCCAGAAAAAAAAAGGCAATAGACAAAAATCTATGCATCTCCGATAGATCATGTGCTCCTTCAAATCAGAACCAGCACTCATCAGGTATTTAAAAGATAATTCTGTTTACCTAATGCTGCATATTGAATGCTGTGCAATTACTCTTTATAGAATTAGGTGCAGCATTCAGAGGGATTCCTAAACAGGAAAAAGGACCGGGAGGTGTTCTTCCTTCTTATGGTGACCTCCTGAAAACCTAGCCCAGTGCAAGGTTGACAGTGGGTTCAATATGAATTTGATGAATAAAGGAAATTGTGTGTGTGCTCTTACTTTTATTCAGAAGCTCTCTTCTTCCAAAGTTATATGAAAATCTAATTTTTATCAGCCAAAATCTTACATCAAGTGCAAAAGGAAAATAAACATCTAATTTTTAAAGAATGTGTACATATATGTGCAAGAATACACGTACACATACACACACATATGCAAGAATTCTTGTGTATTGAGAATTGACTCCATGAATAATCTCTTTCATAAATGTGTGAAGTATGCTGAATTTTCCTAGAGTGAAATACCTGCCATCTACAAATTGCAAGGCTAGATAACAGCTAACTCCATTTGAAATTCAGTAGAAACCCCAGAGCTAGGTTCTTACTGAAATTTGTAACCCAATTTGGGAAACGGAGTGTAGCTTCAGTGTAGGATGCCTAGTTGGAGGAATTGGGTATTTTCCTGAAAATGGGTGAGATGGGATGACCAGAATGACCCAGTTACTGTTGGTTCTGAGAAATGGACCTGCCCTATGCAGGACCAAATGTAAAGTCTCAGATCCATGAGTTGAAGTCCCATGGGGAAGGAGATTTGGGCCCAAAGTCATGAAGATCTTTCCAGCAGTCAGAATGATCCTGCATTGTTATGGCCTGCTTCAATAAAAAATTAAGGATAATAATCACAGTGAAAATTTTCCATTTGTTGAGCACTATCCTAAGTTTTTCATTATCTTGTTAATTATCACAGCAACTTTGCATACCCAACTCTTCCTCATTTTGTAAATGGAAAATCTGAGAGTCAAAGAGGCTGAGAAGTTGGCCAAAAACATCTGAAAGTTGTAACCCAAACCCCAGTTTATCCTATCCGCTTGCTCTCATATGAATGTCTCCTAGTGGAGGATCACATTGGCAGAGGATTCAAATAGACCAAATAGATCGCCTCTCTGGTCCCTTGGAACTTCATGTTCTGAGATGAAAAAAGTTACACTGAGTTTAGTTAACCTTTGGTGAAGAAATTCACGTTAGAGCTCAGATGAATTTCTCTGGTGTGTTTAGATGTTTGGACAGGGAGGGAGACCTGAATTCAGCAAGCCCCTAATTCTTGCTAACCCTTACTACAAGCATTTGGTGAGTCGTTAGCACATGCCAGGCCCTCAGCTAGGTGCTTTACTGCCATATCTTATTTAATTATCATAGCAAACCTATGCAATATGGCATTATTATTATTTCCCTGTTTTCAAGATAAGAAAGCTGAGTCTCATAGAGGTTAAGTAATTTGCTAGTGATAGCAGACAGGGATCCCAAACCCAGGACAGTCTGATACCTGAGCCATCTCTCCTGACACTAAACCCAGTTATATTGTCCCCCAAATCAGAAGGTATGACCTTTACAGGAGGTGCTTTACTGGAAATAGCTACAATTCTAACTTTGAAAGTGATTCAGACGGTGATCAAAGAAAGATTGAAATGATATGATTGTCCATAATCTCACTACATTGTACTGTGTATCCATAGCAATTATGAAGAAGCAATATAGCTAAGGACTATAATGTTGAATTATGTCACTGCTTTTTGAGGACTTATTTTGATGGGAAGCATCACAATCATAACCCTGCAGAGCTGGGAATCATGAATTGTCATAACGGTCAACTGTCTCTACACATATTTATGTATGTACATATCTATTTTTGAACTGTGATTTAATATTTAAATATTTCTACTGCCATTTTTATACGTGTCTAAAAAATACATACAAAGAAATTTCTTGCAATTTCCCAATAGCGGAAAAATAGCACTTGGGCAATCTGTCATGTTTTACGACATTCCTCATTTCTCTTATGATTTGCGTAGCGTGGAATGTTTGTTCAATGTGAAGCGTTCTTGTTTTTCAAATTTTCTGTTTACAGCTTTTCTCCTTAAAGTAATAAATCTTCAGCAAAGTAACTTACTGGACTTGGTGAGTTTTCTGTATGTTCAGTTGTTACGAGGCAATGATGGAGCATTGAGCACATTCAGTAAATTTGCAGATGGTGCAGATCATGTCTCAGATATTTTACATACAGAAATAAAGGTTAAAGGTTAAAGGTTCAGGGATGGGCTTAGAAACATGAATTCTGGAATTCAGAGAAGACCAGAGTTGCAGCTTAAAGGTTCAGGGATGGGCTTAGAAACATGAATTCTGGAATTCAGAGAAGACCAGAGTTGCCAAAGTATCCAGGCTGGAAGACACTTCATGTAAATATGAAATGGAATTTCCAGCATTTATTGATTCATTCTGTTGGGAAAATAGAATGGTTTGGTCAGGACCCTTGCCTCAGGTCCAGTTGGGTGTGGTTCAGCACATTCTTTCTAAGGAAATTTTTTGTTTGTTTGTTTGTGTGTGTGTGTGTGTGTGTGTGTGTGTGTGTGTGTGTGTGTGTGGAGTTAGTGTGCATGCGCGCCAATGTATCTTTTTAGTTTTGTTGCTATTCTTGTGTGCTTCAGAGTTTGTGAAGCAGCTTCCAAGGGCCTTTTGGCTGGTTACCTAGCTCATAGACCTGCGTGCAAGGGGTCTGGGGACCCAGCCTGGCCTGTGAGGGGTCTGGTGACCCGGCCTGGTGACCTGGCCTGGCATGTGAAGGATTTGTGACCCAGTCTGTGAATGGGCTTGAGGGGTCTGTGAGCTCCAGACC
>NW_007729675.1:13144-13880 GCF_000696425.1 Galeopterus variegatus
TCTGTGAATGGGCTTGAGGGGTCTGTGAGCTCCAGACCCAGCCCTAGCTCGACAATTGGCATCATGAACAGGATTAAGAGTGCTACAATTGGTGACATTGGCAGGATTTGGACATTAGGCCTAGCGTGACAATTGACCCAGTCGTCAGGATTATGGGCAGGTAAAAATAGCATGACACATTCATTCATTCATTCTTTCATTACTTATTCAATGCCTTTCCATATCCCCAACTGAATTGTGGGTACCTTGAGGTCAGGGATTATAACTGTATCCTTTGAGCATAGCACAGAAGCAGACACATGTCAGGGTCTGGGTAGGCAGGGGTCAGATAGATGGACAAATTGCCAACTGCCTTAGGAACCAAGGGGAATAGAAAGTCATGTAAGGCAGCATGACAGACGGAAACAGTACTGACTCTAGGCATCAAGTGGATCTTGATACACTTTATTCCTTACTGAAATTCCTCATTTAACCCACCTGAGCCTCAGCTTCCTCAGCCGTAAAATGCAGAAAATGATAGTACCTACCTCTCACTGGGATGCATATTGTGTGCAAAATTTTAAAGTAGAGCTTACAGCATAGTAAACAATAAACACAGCTATTATTAGCTGAATCTCAGTTTTCTCATTAACTAAGGGTAATCAATAAGGCTATAGTAAGAATTAGTGTCAATGTGTATGTCTGTATATTTAACTTATTTATTTCTTATTTAAAATAGCAAATACATAAAAAAAAA